>NC_054385.1:58460252-58740252 GCF_017654675.1 Xenopus laevis | reverse complement strand
CGCCCGCCCAGCAAATCCGCCGCTGATTGCACTTGTGTTTGACTTATCTTGTCTGCAAATTGCACTTGGGTTCTTAAATGAGCATTGCATTGCTGACTAATGCTGACATCAGTCAATTAGAGTAGAGGACTTTTGTCAAAGATTCACTGCATAAATGTGTTAAATATGTAAATAGAAGCATGGTGGTGAAATAAACTGACTTGCAGAAAGTATTGGCTCCACCCAGGCAGAGGCAAACATTGTGCCCAAACATTGACCTATCTCCTTGAGCTATGGTATATGGAGTTAGACGTATGATATAAATGCCCAAGACAGCTAAAAGCTCCCTAGGGCAGTGCAGCCTAAATACAGGCAGCTTTTATGTTTGTCCAAATGTGATTTAATGATATTAAGCAAAAGACAATCACTGCTGATAATGACTCTGTTCTCTGCTTCCCACAAGAAATAGACATAATGAATGGAGCCCCTGTTCAGCCTGAATTGCTGGTAATCCAATAACATTAATGAAAGCTCTCTTTAGATTAGCAGTCCAAGGATCCTAAATAGAGTTCTCAGAGAATCAGTCATTACATCTGAAAGGGGCAGAAGCGCTGCATCATGATTTGTGTTATGGAGATACATTATACTCTGGAAACCAAACAGTTTAATTTACTATGTAATTACACTTATTTTGACTTTTGGCACACATATGCCACACTCTTTCTAGCGACATGAATAGTGACTAGTTTGAGGCAGATATAAGAATAAGGACTTATTCTAACATTTAACATGGATCGCTGTGGTAATTTTGTATGAACGCATTAATAATTATGTTTACAATCAGAATTCTGCTTATCCGGCTCCCAGATTTCACAATGACACCTATACTGTTCCAGTTGCAGCCAACAGTATGTATGTATGTATGTATGTATGTATGTATATTTTTATTTGTAAAGCACTCCTTGAGGGCAAAGCACTGTACAACAAAACAATAAATTAGTAGTAGCAAACAAGGGGTCAGAATAAAAAGTAACAATAAGTGCATTATAAAAATATTTAAAATATATAAAATATACAATTCACATAAATATAAAATATAATTACAATACAGATTAAGTGCTCAGTGTCAAGGAAACAAAAGGCTAGAGGACCCTACCCCGTAGGGCTTACAGTCTAAATGTATGTACAATGAAACAGTATGAAGAATGAAAAGTAAGACATTTTCATTTGGAATATTTACCATTATTTTAGTCAGCACATTTATCATTTCAGCTACGGCGGTATAGAAGGTAGTCACTTACCACTTGTATACAAAGATTATAGGTTAGATAGATGTTACTAACATATTACCCTTTATTTATACAGCACCAACATATTCTGTCGTTCCTCAATGATTATCTGCCATAATGTGTCTGCCCTGCATGCTCCAATGAATTGTACACAAGTGTGTATACTGATTCAAGGGACTCCTGGATTTACTTGGATGGTTGTGTCAATAGCCAAAGCTGGCTGGCACCAAGTGAATGACATAATAATGCCCTTATTAATGCTGCATGCTTTGGCATACCATAAATGATACCACCCCCACTCTGCAAATGTTGCCTGCAGCTTCCTCCCAAGTCACAAAAAATGCACTCTTTGGTGCTTCCCATGCAATTGTGTCTGCCAAGATGACACTGGAATTCTGGGAAAAAAAACCCACTGCAATGAGTTAAAATTTTGAGTGAAAAAGATTTCCATCTGTAAACTGCACATAGCACCATGCATTTGTTCATATATCAACCATATGTTGTACTTGCAAATGCAAAGAATGTGTATGGGGGAAATGTTGCGTCTATTTTAGCTCACCACACTTGCTGAATTGTTTGTAAAGGAGTCCTAAAATGTTTTCAAAGGAAAATTCAGCCATTTCATGTGCCACACTGCATTAATATATTTCCCACCTATGGTCTGATTTCTGTTCAGCAACTCTCGAGTAGTGTAATTAGCTAAGGGAATGAATGCAAGAACATACACTACTGTGAAGGTTATTTTCAAAAAGATCACTGGCTCAGTAATTTTCAGATATGTCTAAACCTGTTTCACCACTTTATAAACCAGAAAATTATGCTTCGACTCAAGTTATTGGTTTGTGGTATAAAGAACAACTGGGAACACTCCCTTGTGTAAAAAAAACAAAACAAGATTTAACATAAGTTTGTGCATGTTTTTCACCAGTTACTTTGCTGTTGCTGTCTAGACATGTAAAGGGGTTGTGACACATTCCAGATGTTAAAAGCAATGTATCACTTTATCTATTAATGTTAATTTTAAAGCCTACTCATTGCTTTTCCCCATTTCTAAAGGTGGCCTTCTGGCACCTGGTTCTGACCTTTGTTGGTCACTGCATTAGTTGTTGTTGGAGTTTGGACTATGAAAAAGAGACTACTGGGGTTAGTCGTCAGTGAGAATGCATGCCAGACTGAATGTGGCAATAGTGTATGACCTTTTTTAATTGCATGATGCTATACAACAGAAGATTGCAGGCTCCAATAAAACATTTATTGGGATGATAGTATTTAAGACAAGATGAAAGAGTATTTTATGTTATGCCCTTTATAACACAATGACCTCGTGAAAGAACATAAGACATATATATGTACAAAGTGGCAACACAGATATTATAGTAAAAGTTTTTTGCACACAGGGTATTTTGACTTTGTATAGGAAATGCTCTGACTATGTGGCAGGGGCGGATTAATCTATGAGCTGACCGAGGCTCTAGCCTAGGGGCCCACAGTTCTCAGGTGTCCATGGGGCTTGTTCAGTTATTGTTTTTATTTTTTTTAAAAAAAAATATTTTACTGTGTTGCAGGGCTGCAGCTGCTACTGGTCCCGGTTGGGAGCTGTGCTGCCCTTGCAGGACTGGTAGCTGTTTGCTGGCTGTGAGAAGATTAAGGAAGACAGCACAGCACGTAAGTATACTTCGAGTGTCCAAGCTCTCTAGCAGTGTCAGCTTCAGTAGAATCGGCACAAGCTAGTGACATCACTGGTGGGTGAAGCCAACATGGAACGATATAGAACTCGGGAGCACTCGAAGTACAGACACTTGCGCACCTTGCCAAATCTTCTCAGAGTCAGCCAGCAAGCAGCTACTAGCCATATACGGGGGGGGGGGGCAGCACGACTCCCAACCAGGCTCAGCAGCAGCTGCAGGCCTGCAACACAGTAAAATATATATTTTTAAAAGAAAATAATAATTAAAAAATCCAGCAAGCAGGTACTGTCTGTGCACAGGCAGCACAGCACCCAACTGGACCCAATTACTAATAGTTAATAATTTGGAAGTTAATGGTTGTATATTTCTAATCTTTTGGGAGTGGAAGTAGCCTAGATGGGATCCCTGTGGAAAGTGTAGCTTAGGGGCCTCACATCTCACCACTGGTGAGACCTGGAAGTGACAGTCATACTACTAATCATAAATGTCAAAGTTCTTTTATTTGATACAATCATAGATTATCTTAGTCTAGAGAGGAGATGTAATTACTGTAGTTTCAAGCTTGAAAAGCACAAACATTTTGCATAATGCAAGGAAAGGAGGAAATGATATCGTCACTTTTTTTAATATGCGTAGACTATGGACCTATTATCAGTTACTGTATCTGCTATCTCAACTGAAACACAAAGTTGAATTTCATAAAATTAAAAGTATATACATGTACACACTTTATAATATATTTATCTTTTGTATTTATATATTGCCAACACATTTCCATAGTGCTTTACAGAGATATACATCATGCATATAAGTCCCTGCCCCAGTGGAGCTTACAATCTAAGGTCCCTGTCACATTCAAACGCTTGCATCGGGCAGATTTTTATTATGGCCTTTCCAAACCTAAATGACAAAAACAAAATAGACAAGGGAAACAAAAGAAAAAGAAAAGAAAGTAAAAGCTTTAGGCTGGTGGCACATGGGGAGATTAGTCGCCCATTGCTTTGTTTTCTGAAGTTGCCCGAAATTGCCTCACAAGGAAACTTCGGGCGACTTCGGAAAGCCGAAAGCTATCCGAGTACCATCCCACCGGCGATTCTAACTGGCGGGAAGGCATTGCGGGGAGATTAGTTGCCCAAAGAAGAGGAGATTTATCACTGGGCAACTAATCTCCCCAAATAGCCACATGTGCCACCACCATCACTGACTGTATTTTACCCCCCCCCCCTCAAGGTTCAAGTCCCACACAGTCAGATTGACTAGGTGGGAGAAAGAAATGTGTACCTTCCTTCAGTTTAGCCTATTACCCAGTGACAGGACCTGGACTTACTGTTTGAAGGCAAAAAAAGCTGAAGTCTCTGAAATATGTCTTTGTTTTCCATCAGCCCTACTGCCATGCAAAGTTAACAGCTATGTGCTCCAGGACCAACACCCAGGCACTTCCTTGTCTTTATTCATGGGATTTGAATTCCCTCCTGTCCATTTCCCCACCAACCAGGAAACAGTAAGATAATAATAGAGCATGCATTTTCAAGTCAGGGAAACATGAAGTAAGAGCACAGAAATATTCATATTAACACTTTTCATTGTGCAAAGTTTATAAATGAGTCCCACTGTATTTTACAGTGTATAATGTCCCTGGAGTGTAAGTATCCACAGCCATTCGTTGTTTATTTGCTGTGGTGCTACAACACATTTCCCCATATGTTATAAAAGGCACTAAGTTTGCCCATGAGCAGTTACCCATAGCAACCAATAAGATCTTTGCTTTTAAACAGGTGACCAGTAAATTCTACCTTCTGATTGGTTACTGCTCCTGGTCAAACATTGTGCCTTTTATTACATAACCGCCATGTATCTTTCTGTATGGTGTGCTTGGGGTGCCAGTACCCAATTTACGTATGCTTGTGGTGCCTATATTCATTGGGGTTTTTTTGTTGAACAAAGTGCTAAAAATGCTAATGCTATTGTTATCTCACATTATTAAGTGCTGAGGATGCTATGGCATTACCCATTACCCTCAGTGTGCACTGGATCGTACCCAAACCCTCCATTTCAGCTACTGTACTTCCAGGGCTTATCCTTCAACCTCAAGCTGGTCTTGAACGACACCTTACAATATCCTAAGATAGGCATGTAGAAATTCCTTGCCACTAAAAGAGGGCAATCATTAAAAACTAGAACAGCTTTCTTTACTGAATTACCTTTCACCGATTTTACATTCTAGAGTCCTATCTATCAGGGACCCAATTGCCAGCACAGTAATTGCTCTTTCTTCTAGGACATGGCCTGTGTTTACGGGACATAAGCAGAGAGGTAAAATCGAAATGTCCTGCCAAGGAAGGGGTTACGTATTCTTCCCAGAAACAAAAATCACCTATTTGCCAATGCACACACACACACACACACACACTAGGGCCAATTTAATAATGAGCCATTTAACCTGCCAGTATGTTTTCGGAATATTGAGGAAACCTACACAAATGTTTTCCCTGTAATAATAAAACAGTACTTTGTACTTGGTCCTAATTAAGCTACATACTGTAAATCTTTATTGGTGGCAAAACAATATGAAATTAAGTTTTTGGGATGTTTTTAGCAGACTTAAGTTATGGTGATCCAAGCTACAGAAAGATATCTTATCCAGGTCCCAAGCAGGTTTGTTTTTAGATTAACTAAGTGGGATATCTATGTTATGTGCTTCATCTAAGGATTGTAGCTGGACAACATTGCTGAAGGGATTTGAGCTTCTTGTATTACCCCATGGATATTTCCAATGAACCTATGGCGCCCTATTGGCTTCTTTACCACAAGAGAGAAGTGTAGTTGCACAACATCCACTCCCCTCATTATCCACTCCACAGCTGGCAAAAGGAGTCCAATATGACCTATCACTAGCAGGTAAAGTACATTCTGGGCTTATGCATGTATAGGCCAGCACTATATAAACAAATTAATATAATAAACCAGACAATCAAAACCAATCAATTGTTTAAGTCTTATTATACTGTGAGTGCTGTGAGTGCTGTGAGTCTATGTGATGTCAATAGCTCTCAGGCTGGGTGTAGAATGTGGAAACAGATTACCTAGGTTAGCTTGGTCCCTAGATTACCTAGGGAGCTTGGTAAAATGTTTATGGTGGGTATGGCATGGAACATTGCATATTGCCCAGTGTAAAGTAAACATTTCAAATGAAAAATCACCATGTTTTCTGCTCACAAATCAGCATTTTTACCAGAATTTCAGAGCAGTTGCGAGTGTCTGCTAAATATTGTATACCTTAACTTGCGCACAATGCCTGAATACAGACAGAAATTAGTAGCCATCTTTGTGAACGGATTTTTACATTTTGAGTAGGCATCGACAATAACCGCAGAAACATTCAATTCACTCTGACGCAACACCAAAGTATCAAATCTGCTTATGCTGTTTCTGTTGTTTATGAATGTATCTCTTTACACAAACTTTGTATATGCTAGTTTTCATATCCAGACACTGCTGCATCTTACCCCATAATTCCTTTTCTGTAATGTGCAAACTTGAACAGCAGAGGGCAATAGTCATTCAAAAATACAGTTTAGTGGGAAGGCGGTCCCTGCCCTGTAGAGCTTACAAATGATCCTTGTACCATTTGTTCCCGCATACAGAATTAGTATGACATCGAGTTGTATTGGCTAGGATTTGTGTTTGTGATGGGCAGGGCTCTAAAATCTTTTTTTTTTGTCCACTACAATGCTCTCAATGAGAACCATGGCTGTTCATATGCCAGGTGCCCTTATGTGTTTCTGAGTGAGTATTGCTGAATGGTACTGTCATTCCCTGCCAGTGTCTGTAATTGGCATAGCTGTGCTCAGTGACTGAGTGACTGGTGATTGATTATGTTGTGAACACCACGGTTCTCCCTAACAGTTCTTTGGAAATCAAATGCCCCAAATATTTTATCAAATATTATTGTAAAGCTTTGTGTACATGTGCACACAAATTATATTGGTTATCATAGAAAATGATCCTGCTGCAAGCATAGTAAACATTATATAACAGTATATAAATATATATATATATGTGTCTGTGTATATATATGTGTGTGTGTGTGTATATATATATACATATATATATATATATATATATATATATATATATATATATATATATATATATATATATATATATATATATATATATATATATATAATATATATATATATATATATATATATATATATATATATATATATATATATATATTGTAGAGGACACAAGGGTTGGATCCTTGACTGGAGGTATATTTCCCCATTATTTGGGCTATGGCCCCTTTAAGCAGCATGTATTCCACCCAGGTACACACCTGATTTTGACTCTGCATAAAGAGGAGTCACAGGTGCAATTGGAAGAGAGAGAGAATGGTGCCTGGAGCTGCAAGTCTTTGTACAGGCTAAAGGAAAGGACTGAACCAGATATCCTTGTGTGCAAAGGACTAAAGTCTGATAATCCTGGACATTTGTTGGTTTTTGTTGTTTGGCCTCAAGTGGACTGACCAGGCCTGCTTTGGACATTGTAAACCCAACGGACTTTCACAAGCTGAAGTAAGCTGTTTATTATATGTTCATTTTACTTTCTGCTGAGGAAAAGCTACTTTGAGTTTAAGTTCCAAAATAAATTGACTTTCTCTAAGAATCTGTGTACTGCGTGCTGGCTGCGATTCCCCCTCAATATTACAAGTGGTGTTTCGGATGCGGGCAGCAGCACTGCAGAGAAAAAGTTTCCATTTAAAAAGTGTCGTTTAAAGGGCCAGGCTCCTGTTTATCATGGAGGAGTTGCTGCGGCAATTGGCCATGGCAACAGTGCAGTTGCAGCAGAGCATGGCAGCTCAGCAGAAGGCCACAGAGGTGCAACTGACTGCACTCAGGGAAGCTACTACAGCTCAAGCCACTGCCCTGCGGGATTCTACAGAGGCCCAGTCCAAAATGCTGGCTGAGGCAGTACAACAGCTAGCTCATGGGCGAGAATCAGCAGTGGTTAACCCTAACAGCCAGACAATAATAAGGGCAAGCAATTTCCTGCAAAAGATGATGCCCACAGATGATGTGGAAGCCTTTCTGATGACCTTTGAAAGGACTGCAGAGCGGGAAGAATGGCCCCGAGACAAATGGGCTGGTCTCCTTGCCCCATTCCTGACTGGGGATCCGCCGAAAGCTTACTATGACCTTACCCCTGCAGACGCCCTCCACTATGACCGGCTCAAGGCAGAGATCCTTGCCCGTCTGGGAGTGACCACAGCAGTCAGGGCACAGAGGGTGTACAGCTGGAAGTATCGGAAGAATACTCCACCGAGGTCACAAATGTATGATCTAATACAGCTGGCAACAAAGTGGCTGCAGCCTGAGATACTCACCGGTCCACAGATGGTGGAACGCTTCGTGCTAGACCGGTTTCTGAGGTCGCTGCCAGTTGAACTACAGCGCTGGGTCAGTCATGGAGACCCTAAAACAGCGGACCGGCTGGTGGAGATGGTGGAGAGACACCACAGTGGAGGAGCTACTACCCCCGACAAGTCATCTAGACCCCGCTCCAACCCGGGCGGCAAAGTTCACTTCTGCAGGAAAGAGTTCTTCACGGAACCCTGGAACCAGCATAAAGGACGGCGACAAGAGATTATCTACTGTCCCTCCTGCATTACAGCCAGGCCCCCCGACACCCCAGAAGTATGGAGGTGTGCAGTGTTGGCGATGCCAGGCATGGGGCCACATGGGGCTCAGTGCCCCCTACAGGTGGAACCTATGCAGTGTGATGTCCTACGGAAAGTATCCTTTTATGCTCAACCAGCTTGCATTGCAGGTCCTGATTTGCCAGAAAGGTGTTTTGAATGTAAAGTGGATGTGAACGGTGTTTCTGGTAAAGCCCTGCTTGATTCAGGGAGTATGGTTACCCTTGTACAAGGGAACGTGTCCAAGAAGATGCGTCAGGAAGCAAAAACTCTCAGTGTCGTTTGCATACACGGGGACACTCGGACATATCCACTGTTGACAGTGACAATTTCCACTGCTTGTGGCACCGTTACTCATGAGGTTGGTGTGGTAAAAAAATTGTTGTACCAGGTTATTCTTGGGCGGGACTTTCCATTGTTTTGGGAACTTTGGGAGAAAGTTAAGAGGGAAATGTTTATTACTGTAAAGAGTGATTGTGTCCCTACTCCCTTACCAATAGAGGCCGATGCACCACGGCTGGTTGAAAATGCCCTGGAAAAGGTATTCTTGCAAAATGCACCAGAGGGTCAAGAGGTTGCTGACCATCCATGTCTGGAACCTGAGCTGACCTCTGAGGGGGGGGATGATTTTCCATTACAGGTCATGTTGGGGGAGGATGACGAAGAAACCTCCTCCGATTCCGTTGATCCCGACCTGAATGTTTCAAAAGGTACCTTTATTTCCGCCCAAATGCGAGATCCCACCTTAGCAAATGCCAGAGCGCAGTTGTCTGTAATTAATGGAGTACCCCAGGAACCTGGTGCTGAGGAGAGGTTTCCCCATTTTGCTGTTATTAGGGACCTGTTATATCGGGTTGCTAAGACCCGTGAAGAAATTGTGGAGCAGCTGTTAGTACCCCAACCCTTCCGGCGGATGGTGCTAGACTTTGCGCACAATGAAGCGTTAGGGGGTCACCTAGGAGTAGAGAAAACAGAGGCTCGGATAACTGACAGATTATACTGGCCAGGGTTGAAAGCAGAGGTGAAAACTTATTGTGCTTCCTGTCCCACCTGCCAGTTAACTGCACCAGTTTCACGTTTTCGCAGCCCTTTGGTACCCTTGCCCATAATCGAGGTTCTATTCGAGCGCATTGCCATGGATATCGTGGGGCCACTGGTAAAGACTGCCAGGGGGCACCAATATATCCTGGTAATCCTCGATTATGCCACTCGCTATCCGGAGGCAATACCCTTGAGAAAACCTACGTCTAAAGCCATAGCACGAGAGTTATTTAACATGTTCACACGGACAGGTTTTCCCAAGGAGATCCTCACGGACCAAGGGACTCCATTTATGTCAAAGGTAATGGCTGATGTGTGTCGGTTATTTCAGATCAAGCAGTTGAGAACCTCCGTCTACCACCCTCAGACAGATGGTCTGGTAGAACGGTTTAATAAAACACTAAAAACAATGTTGAAAAGAGTGGTTCAGAAGGATGGGAAGGATTGGGTCTGTTTACTCCCTGCTGTCTTGTTTGCCATCCGAGAGGTACCGCAGGCTTCCACGGGGTTTTCACCGTTTGAACTGGTTTACGGGCGGAGACCTCGGGGACTGCTTGATCTTGTGAAAGAAACATGGGAAAGTGAGTCCAGCCCCCACAAAAGTGTAATTGAGTATGTTTCACAAATGCAAGAGTGTATTGAAAAAATAATGCCCCTGGTCAGAGAACACCTACTGAGTGCCCAAGAAGCACAAAGCCGGGTATACAACCGGGCAGCTAAGATAAGGCAGTTCCAGGTGGGAGACAGAGTAGCAGTACTGATACCCACGGTAGAAAGTAAATTCCTGGCCAGATGGCAAGGTCCGTTTGAGATAGTCGAGAAAGTGGGGACAGTGAACTATAAAGTTCATCAGCCAGGGAAACGTAAACCCTATCAAATTTACCATATAAACCTCTTAAAGCCCTGGAAAGAAAGAGAACTAGTTTCGGCCATGGGGAGTGTTCGTGTTGATCCTCAAGTCACTATTGATAGTGTCAAAATTGCTCCCACACTCTCAAGATCGCAGGTCCAACAGGTTAAAGAGTTCCTCCAGAGAAACAATGGGATATTTTCAGATTTGCCTGGGCTCACTAATTTAATAGAGCACCACATCCTTACTGAGCCCCGAGCAAAAATCTTTATGAAACCCTACCGTATTCCAGAGGCTCGCAGAAAAGCAGTTTCAGAGGAGGTGAAAAGGATGTTGGAGCTGGATGTCATTGAAGAATCGCAGAGTGAGTGGTCAAGCCCTATTGTGCTAGTACCCAAGCCCAACGGAACTCTGAGATTCTGTAATGATTTCCGGAAGCTGAATGAAATCTCCAAGTTTGATGGGTTTCCAATGCCACGGGTGGATGAGTTAATAGAAAGATTAGGCCCTGCCCGCTACATCACCATGTTAGACTTGACTAAAGGGTATTGGCAGATACCTTTGGCCAAGGAGGCCCGGGAGAAAATGGCATTCTCCACTCCGGAAGGTCATTTCCAGTATAAAAGAATGCCATTTGGGTTACAGACAGCCCCTGCCACTTTTCAGAGAGTCATGAACAGGTTACTGCGCCCACACCAAAGATATGCATCAGTCTATCTGGATGATATTGTAATTTTTAGTCCAGATTGGGAGTCCCACCTTCCAAAAGTCCAGGCAGTGTTAGATGCCATACAGAGAGGGGGTTTCACAGTAAACCCAGAGAAATGTGCCCTGGGAATGGAAGAGGCCAAGTACCTGGGATACATTGTTGGAAGGGGGTTGCTAAAGCCCCAAGTTAACAATGTTGAGGCCATCCAGGACTGGCCACGCCCACTCACCAAAAAGCAGGTTCGGCATTCCCAATTTTTCATCCATTGCAGCTCCATTAACTGAATTAACAAAAGGGCGAAAGTCAATTATGATAGACTGGAATGCCGATGCAGAAAAAGCATTTGTAGAGCTGAAGGGTGCATTGTGTCGTCACCCTGTCCTGGTTGCCCCAGATTTTTCACGAGAGTTTGTGGTACAGACAGATGCCTCAGATGTTGGGTTAGGTGCAGTTCTGTCCCAAGTGATTGAAGGAGAGGAACATCCCGTTGTTTTTCTCAGTAGGAAGTTGACGCCCGCTGAAAAAAACTATGCAGTGGTGGAGAGGGAGTGTCTGGCCATAAAATGGGCACTTGACTCTCTACGCTATTATTTGTTGGCTAGGAAATTTAGGTTGATTTCCGACCATGCTCCCCTGTCTTGGATGAAAAGAAACAAAGGAACAAATGCTAGAGTGTCCCGGTGGTTTCTCTCTCTGCAGGAATTCAACTTTGTGGTGGAGCACAGGCCTGGTAAGATGCACCAGAATGCTGATGCCCTTTCTAGGGTTCATTGTCTGGGTGTGCAGAGTGCCTCCACCTCCTCGGGGTTGAGGCAGAGGGGGGGGATATGTAGAGGACACCAGGGTTGGATCCTTGACGGGAGGTATATTTCCCCATTATTTGGGCTATGGCCCCTTTAAGCAGCATGTATTTCACCCAGGTACACACCTGATTTTGACTCTGCATAAAGAGGAGTCACAGGTGCAATTGGAAGAGAGAGAGAGAATGGTGCCTGGAGCCTGTGAGCTGCAAGTCTTTGTACAGGCTAAAGGAAAGGACTGAACCAGATATCCTTGTGTGCAAAGGACTAAAGTCTGATAATCCTGGACATTTGTTGGTTTTTGTTGTTTGGCCTCAAGTGGACTGACCAGGCCTGCTTTGGACATTGTAAACCCAACGGACTTTCACAAGCTGAAGTAAGCTGTTTATTATATGTTCATTTTACTTTCTGCTGAGGAAAAGCTACTTTGAGTTTAAGTTCCAACATAAATTGACTTTCTCTAAGAATCTGCGTGCTGGCTGCGATTCCCCCTCAATATTACAATATATATATATATATATATATATATATATATATATATATATATATATATATATACACACAAATACAAGAGGTCCTCTGCACTCAACCAATTATCAATATATTTAACACATTGAGATGTGTTGTGCATACTGCTACTGAAAAATGCCTTACCCTTTAAACAACAATATGATAGAGTGCTTCCACCCCTGATCATGTACCCTTTGCGGTACCAGGTGCTATACCAGAAGACCCACTCCTGCCTTGCGGGTCATGTAGATACATAGAAGAAATTCCAGTAGCACACTGAATGCTGAAAAAAGTGTTATATTTATTCACCCAAATACATACAGACAAGGGCGCCCTTGTCTGTATGTATTTGGGTGAATAAATATAACACTTTTTTCAGCATTCAGTGTGCTACTGGAATTTCTTCTATATTACCCTTTAAACAAAACAGGGATTGTTTGTCCATATATTGCAAAATATTTAAGCTGGCCAACTACGTCAAAGTCATCCCATATCTGGCCAGTCCTATGCTTATAAAAGTCTGATGTAGGCAGGTGCGTATATTAATTAATTAACATGTATTTATAGATCGCCGACATATTGCACAGTGCTGTAAAGTGAATGTGTTTATACAACTAAATCACATAGAGGGTAAAGTAAGGGCAGGCCTCTCTAAATAAGTGAGTTTTAAGAGATTTCTTGAAAGCAGAAAGGTTGGGAGAAAGTCAGACAGACTGTGGGAGAGAATTCCAGAGGAGGGGTGCAGCCCTTGCAAAGTCTTGAATGCAATTTTTTTTTGACGCAGGACGCCATACAAGTCTATGGGTGTAATTTCCGCAGCAAAACAAGGCAAAAAAAATTGCCCATCCGTAGTGTTAGTTGGTGGAAAGAGAACCATTTGTATTTTAGAGAGAATTAATTTAAGGTAGCGTTGCGACATTCAAATAGAGATAGTGGACAGGCAGGAGGAGACCCTAGTTAGGAGTTTAGGGTTGAGATCAGTAGAGGAGAGATAGATCTGAGTATCTTCAGCATAGCGGTGATATTGGAAGCCATACGAGTTGATTAATTTGCCTAGGGTGGAAGTATAGTGGGAGAATGATAGGGGACCAGAATAGAGCCTTGAGGAACCCCAACAGAAAGAGGTAGGGGAGAAGATGCTACTCCATTGTAGGAGACACTGAAGGAATGAGAGAGAACCAGGGCAGGGTTGTGTCAGGAAGGCCAAGCAAATAGAGGGACTGGAGGAGGAGAGGGTGATCCACAGTGTCAAATGCAGCAGAAAGATCAAGCAGTATTAGTAGTGAGAAATGATTGTTGGCTTTAGCCGTTAGAAGGTCATTAGTTAGTTGGGTTAGGGCAGTTTCAGTGGAGTGTTGTTGCTTAAAACCAGATTGCAGGGGGTCCAGCAGGAATGATGTTAGTCGGTTGTAGACTAGACCACTCAAGTAGATGAAAGGTAGCAGAGAGATGGGTTGGAGGGATCAAGAGAGGGTTTTTCAGAATGGGGGTGACAAGAGCATGTTTTAGTTGAGAAAGAAAGATTCCAAGTGAGACATTAAATACATAAGTTTGTCTTGCTACAATTGGAAGATACACTTCAAATTCCTCTTTCCTCAGTGTGGTAATGAGCACCACTAACACCTTGATGCAGGTTTTTGGCAAGGTAGAAAGGCAGGCAATGAAAGTGAAAATGAGACCCTCCCAGGAAAATACTAAAAAATGTTGATATTCCTCTGCCACAAGAAGGTGAAGATATGCATCCTTTAAGTTGAGAGAGCTAACTAATCACCTGTGTAGAATGCCAACTTTATTGTGGCAGGTGACTCCATCTTGAATTTCTGATGTTTTAAAAACTTGTTCATACAGCTTAAAGGGATCCTGTCATCGGAAAACATGTTTTTTTCAAAACGCATCAGTTAATAGTGCTACTCCAGCAGAATTCTGCACTGAAATCCATTTCTCAAAAGAGCAAACAGATTTTTTTATATTCAATTTTGAAATCTGACATGGGCTAGACATTTTGTCGATTTCCCAGCTGCCCCTGGTCATGTGACTTGTGCCTGCACTTTAGGAGAGAAATGCTTTCTGGCAGGCTGCTGTTTTTCCTTCTCAGTGTAACTGAATGTGTCTCAGTGGGACATGGGTTTTTACTATTGAGTGTTGTTCTTAGATCTACCAGGCAGCTGTTATCTTGTGTTAGGGAGCTGTTATCTGGTTACCTTCCCATTGTTCTTTTGTTTGGCTGCTGGGGGGAAAAAGGGAGGGGGTGATATCACTCCAACTTGCAGTACAGCAGTAAAGAGTGATTGAAGTTTGTCAGAGCACAAGTCACATGACTTGGGGCAGCTGGGAAATTGACAAAATGTCTAGCCCCATGTCAGATTTCAAAATTGAATATAAAAAATCTGTTTGCTCTTTTGAGAAATGGATTTCAGTGCAGAATTCTGCTGGAGCAGCACTATTAACTGATTCATTTTGAAAAAAAATTTTTTTCCCATGACAGTATCCCTTTAATCTAGAATAGGCCATAAATCTCCTGGTGCTTTTGTAACTAGGAACAAGGGGAAATAACGCCTAGACCCCATTGCTGAGGGGAAACTGGCAAAATTGCCTTCTTTGCAAGTAGCTGAGATTTGTAGTCCTGCAAGACTAAATAATTGGCTCCACTGTTGGTTCTCCCTGAAGAAATGAAAAATTGTCTTCAGACTTTTGTAAAAAGTAGGGCCGGCCTCATCTCATTGTGACTTTGGTTTAATTTTAGGGGATTTGGAATTCTTAGCCTTAGAGGCATGAAAAAATCACAACTGACTAGAATGCCAGGCAGACTTGTATTCCTTCCCAGGCCGGTAGGATCTAGCCTCCTCTTTGTGCCTGGAAGAACCCATCTTGTCTTCTTTCTTGAAAACACTTAGTTTGGGGCAAAGATTTGGAAATAATATCATCCAAAGATTTACCAAAAACACTAAATACCAAAGTGTTTTTTGAAGCTGTATCCGCATTCCAGGAGTGAAGCTTAATACCCTTGTAGCCGCAGTGGTAAATGAGATATTACAGGCTGCCAATCTTGATAAATCTACTGTTGCCTTAGAACAATTCCGCTGCTTACTTCAAATCAGAAATGGCTTCACAGACTGCCTCCTTAGGAGAATTATCCATAACAGCCTAATCAATGTTCTCTGCCCAAACAGACATTGCTTTAAAAACAGAAATAGCTGCAACTGCAGCTGCAACAACTGCAGCTTACAAGCAGCTCCTGCTGTTAACAGTGCTTTCTTAAGGGCTCTTACTGATGAGCGCCGAACGCAGGTTGAGACGCAACATGATGCATCTTTCCTGCGTTCGGCGCCTACACGCGCCTGTGTGAGTACAGCCCCATTGGAAAAAAATCGAATGCGTCTATTCCTGCGCTCCCCTGCGGCTGAACGCAGAAAAACGGAATGCAGGGGAGCGCAGGCAAAAACGCTAGTCAGTAAGAGCCCTAAATTCTGTCTGTCCATTATATACTTTAAAGTTGAAATGTTGTCAGTCAGAAGTGCAGTCTTTTTAGACTGACTGGGCACTGGAGCATCCACAAATTTTTATACTCAACAGGAAACTCTTTAGGGCCTTTCACCCATTCCTGGTCAATTATGTCCTTGATTCCTAACAGCTGAATTAGGGAAGGAATCAATAAGTTTCCTCCTCAGAGGAATGGGATTCATAATCCTCTGAAATAAGGAATCTTAAACAACAGAGGTAGAACAAACAGGTACTTTAGAAACCATAGGTTGCCTGTATCAGCAACAGCGTTCTTGATCCCCTGCATAATAGACTCCTTATTGAAGGATATAGTAGAAGTGGAAGCAGACTCTCTTTCTTTATTATGCACAGCAAATTCCTGAAAGCATGTCTGGCAAAGTCTCTTATGCTTTATAGCAGGATTGACACATGCCCTACAGGGTCTGAAATCTGCACTCTCCTGTACCATTTTTTAGAAGCAGCAGGGACATAATGAGAGTAATAATAAATGAACAGCTCTTTTGGCAGAACCTTAAAATAAAATATAAGTATACTGGTAGGGCACTCACCCAGTCGATTGTAAGGCAGCCTGATCCATGTTGTAGCACTGTAAGGACTCCATAGGCACAGTACGCAGAAGCCACGCTGTTTGATATCAAAACCCGCCAGTGACGTCACTTCCGGTATGCAACTGCAGGTGGCACCAGAGAACCAAAAAGGTATGTAGACAAACAAGCCTGCTCCGACTGCAGGGGCCTCGGCACAGAAATATATCGGCAGAGCTTTGGGTGGAGGGAGCTGTAGAACTGCACTCGGTGATCAGATTACAAAAATCCATGAGTGCCCTTCCTGCAACTTCTACTTACCCACAGAAGAAAACAGAGAGCATACCCAAAGTTTATTATTATGCTGCCAGGGATGACCAGGAAATACATGTTATACACAATACACAAATCATTGCTCCATTCTCATTGTCTAAGTTTCTGAATGTATGTGAAATCTTTCAGCGACATAATAAATATAAATATATATGAGAAACTGACAGCCTGGTTTAAGGATTAAATAAATATCTATAACTACTTGGGATCTCCTTCACTCACTGTAGTAATGTACAGGGCCTGCCATCAGGGGGGGATAGGGGGGACAAGTGTCCCAGGCCCGGGCATGAAGGCGGGCCCAGCAGTGCTACACTTTAGAAAGAGCTGGCCCCCCTTGAGAGAGTTGAAGCTTTGCAGCCATTTTTGAAGTTCCGAACAGCTGAAATGCAGAAGTGAGGAAAAGCCGAAGTCCCGAAGCGGCGAAAAGACCCGAAGTCACGAAAACAGCCGAAATTGAAGTCCTGAAGCTGCGAAAAGACCCCAAGTCACGAAAACAGGCGAAGTTTAAGTCCTGAAGCAGCGAAAAGACCCAAAGTCATGAAAGGAGGCAAAGTTTCCTGAAGCCATGAGTTCAATTCTACTGAACACCAATGTGTATGTGTGGTTTTTTTAATCCCATGGCCACCAATGTATTATTTTAAAATTCTATAGGCCCCTGCCACCAATGTTTTTTTAAAAAATATTTTTTGGGGCCCCAATTTTTTTTAACTTGTAAGGGGGCCCTGGCACCAATGTTTTTTTAATAAATATTTTTTCGGGCACCGTTTTTTTTTAACTTGTAAGGGGGGCCCTAGTGCCAATGTTTTTTTAAAAAATTTTCTTTGGGGCCCCAATTTTTTTTTACTTGTAAGGGGGGCCCTGGCACCAATGCTTTTTAAAAAAAACTTTTATGGGGGGCCCTGGCGCCAAAGTTTTTTTTTTTTTTAAAACTTTTAAGGGGGCCCTGATCATCAATATTTTTTTATAACTTGTGTGTGGGGGGGTTACTTTTTTAGCGTTGATGTCTGTATGGTATTGTGGTCATGTGGAGTGGGTGGGATCTGGGGTGGGGCTTGGGTGCCAGAGTGGGCGGGCCCCCTAAATTTTGTTGTATGGGGCCCTGTGATTTCTAATGGCGGCCCTGGACATGTAGATGCTGCACATGTTGGCAAAACCTTAGGCTTCATTTAGCATACAGTACTTCTTCCAGGGAGATCAGCTCTGAGCTCTGCAGGTCCCGCCCCCTCACTTTCCTCAGTCAACTTATCTCTCAGCCTGTGTGTGACTACAGGGAGCTGCAAGTAAAACAAAGTCACTACTCTCTATTGCACGGTGTGGCTGTTTCAATCAGTCTTTCCACTCCCCAAGTTTTAAGGACATTTACCCTGCTGGTTTGGGGAGGTCAAGTTTTGTGAAACTGTCCAAGCTGTTGAATCTGTGGAAGTACAGAAAGAGCCCATCCTGTTCCCTGCCAAGCTGCTAGAGACTCAGAAGGAGAAAGGTGCCATTAGTGAGAGTGATCCTGCTGCAGAGCTGCCTGTAATCTCCAGTGTGATTGCCTCTGAGAGCACCCCGATGAGTGAACCACCCAAGGGAGGATACTGGCAAGGATACAAGTGTGGGACCCCAACTTGAAGACAGGTCTTCTGCATTTACCTGCTACGTGGGAGTGGCTGCTATGTTCCAAAGGGAGCGGTACTTTTGGGAAAGGTAGCGCTACCTGGGGAAGGGACATTCTATTTGAACTGAACTGTGTGGTTATTAAACCCTTCCAGAGGATTGGGACTTTGATAATAAAAAGGACTGTGTTGGAGAAACAGTAAGGTACCTAATAGTGAGTTAAGACGTGTACCCAGTGCAAGAGTGTATTGTGTATTCGATTGCCCAAGTTCACTATTGTGTTTATATCAAGTTTATATCTGTTTCATATGCAAACTGTGTGTTTTATTTGTCCTAGTGGAAGTTCCCTGAGGTGTGCTCCTCAGTGTTCCCTATGTGGAGGCACTGCGCTGTAAACTCCAGTTCCCATTACTTTTCATACACAAAAGGGACTCAGGGCCCCTGGATTGCCAAGGGTTAATTATGATTTAAAGAGACAGTAACCAAATCAGGGATACACCAGAATAAGCAGTATACAGGAATTGCAATAGAGTGGTGTATATAGCAGTATATGGATAAGCAGAATTACCTGTAGGAATGAGAAGAGATTCACTGTTTCGACGAAATGAAAGGGGACAAATTCGCCCATCACTAGTGCTCAGTCTATGCAAACATCTAATAAGGCAATTGAATGCAGTTCTCTTTTTAAATTCAATGGAATTAATAAAATCATGGGCAAAAGCAGTACTGTGATCCCAGCCTCTGAAAGGGAGGGTTTCAAAGAGTATAATAAATATAATCAGAGCAAGTAAATTGCCCATAAAGGCTTTTGTAGAGCAGCTTAGTTTCCTTGACCTTTTGTTCAAGGCATAGAAAATATTTAAGCAATTATATTTAAGCCAGTATGTTGTAAGCAACAATCATTTCAGAATGAACTCATACACGGACTCCTGGAATGAAAGAGCAGAGTAATCCCTCTTCTATGGTTGTACAGTTTGTCATGCACTTGCTCACTCGCAGTTTAATATATTCAGAGGTGTAGGAAGTCCTACTGTCTGGTTATTTTAATATAACTATGTGCCATTCTCACTACAATAACTCACTGTAACCATTGTCAAGTAATACCAAGCAATGGTAAATATCTCCCTAATATAAGGTATCCCTTTAAGGGCTAAGGTACATGTGCATTTCTAGTGCTGCTATGCTATTTGTTGCCAAAACTATTTGAACTACCACTTCCACGTAAAATATGGAGAGCTTGAGTTCAACTTTGGTTCTTTTTTACTCTGAAATCATTTACTTTTCATTTAAACATTTCCAGAAGGGGCCAATATGCATAAATAATTTCACTGTACCCCTAATTAAACATTCAGTTACCAATAGCTATTTGGGTAAATGCACTGTGTAACAATGTACTTAAATAGGTGATTAAGAGGGAGGGGTTACAACATAGTTCCCACCTCCCAGTGTGAGACACAATTCCCAGCATTCCCAGTGAGGATATCAAAAATTCAGTGAAACAATACAATCATAATAGATTATTTAAAAGTAGTTAAAACATTTATAATACAACAAATGTTAAAACATATATATCATAGTACGAATTAAAGTGCTTAGTGTCCTTAAAAAATTCCAAAACAGCTTTGAGGGTCAAGGGGAGGTCAAAGGAGATCCTCTGATTCCAATCGCACCCCACTTTTCCATGCTTTGTGCAATTGTGCCACTTGTTGATTTAAAAGAGAATTAGTGAATAAAACATTAAAAATTAAACATTTTGATTCTGTAGCCATTTCGACATTTGGACACTTACATATTTATGCTCTACATCTGGAATGCTGGATACCTACAGTTGTCAGTGTACCAGCACATCCCAGGATTGGAGCAATGAAGTTCTATAAAGCAAAAATATGACATATTTTAATATTACTGGGTATATTACATTGTATTACATTGTAAAAACATTGAAAAAACATTGAAATTTAAAACCAATCCTTTTTTGGGTATTAAACCCAATATGAATAAAAAAGAGAGAATACAATTGGAAACAATTTTGACACATAATGAATTAATATTTAAACCAGCGGACAAGGGAGGAGCTCTTGTTGTGTTAAATAAGAGTTATTATATTAACGAAATTTTGTTACAACTAAGTGATACAAATGTATACTTAAAATTGTCAGCAGATCCCCTTAAAAGTATACAAATCAAGGTTCGCAACACTGTTGATAAGGCTAGAGAAGATGACCTGATAGATGATAAGTTACAGCAATTCCTACAACAGAAGCACCCTATAACTCCCGTCTTTTATACATTACCTAAAATTCACAAGGATTCAAAACAACCTCCAGGGCGCCCCATAGTGGCCAGTAGTGATTCAATCTTTGCTCCCCTTTCGATATATCTTGACAAGATTCTGCAGCCTTTTGTGATCAAAACTAGATCATATTTGAAAGACACAGCACAATTACTAGGGATCTTAGATACCCTTATTGTGACAGATGAGACAATACTTGTAACTATGGACATTCAAAGTCTTTATACATCCATAATGCATGACGATGGCATACAAGCCATAAGTATTGTGTTGCAAGACGATAGCGAATATTCATATGAAGCCAAAGAATTCTTTCTTGCTTTATTGAATATCGTTCTAAGGGATAATTATTTTCTATTTCAAGATAATTTCTTTTTACAGCAGCAAGGTACCGCCATGGGAAGCAATGTCGCTCCCACATATGCAAATCTATACATGGATTTTTTTGAACGTACATATGTGTACACAAATTCGGATTTTGTAGAGCATTGCCAGTTATATCGAAGATATATCGATGACATCATCATGCTGTGGACAGGCACAATTGAGAGTCTGGTGGCCTTCTGTGACCATTTAAATTCGGTGGTACCAACTATAAAATTTACCATTATACATGATCTATTGAGGATTAACTTTCTAGATGTATGGATCATGAAAAAGAACTCTGGTCTCCAAACTGATCTCTATAAAAAAGAAACAGATCGTAACAGTTTATTACACTACACCAGTTTTCATCCTCCTGCCCTAAAAAACAACTTGCCTAAAACACAGTTCATGAGAGTTAAACGCGTAGTCTCAGAACAGGAAAACGAATATAAGAGAACAGAGGAGATGAGGAAAAGGTTTTCACAGAGGGGTTACCCCAAAACGCTCCTGAACTCCTGTATACAGGACATCAGGGAGATTTCACAGAATGAACAAAGGAAACAAAAAGATACTGACAGACTTGCCTTTGTAAGTAAATTCTCTGTAGCCAGTAATGGATTACGTAAGATCATCCAAAAACATTGGCACATCTTACAAACATGTGCCCCACATATACCAGCTTTTGTAAAAGCCCCAATGATGGCCTATCAGCGAGGCAAGAACTTCAGAGATATACTTATAAAAGCGGATATTGGTCCGACAAATAAAGGTACACAAAGATTTTTGGGAACCCCCAAAATGGGGACTTTTCCTTGTCTAAGTTGTGCGAATTGTAACAACATCACAAAAGGAAAATTTTTCACACATCCACATACTGGACGAAAGTTCAATATTGCTAATTACTACACTTGCAATTCAACATTTGTCATCTATTTAATTAAATGTCCATGTGGACTGGCATATGTTGGGGAGACAACTCAGAAGATAAAAGACCGGATCAAACAACATAAATCCAACATAAGGTGTAACTACAATCATTTACCCATTCCGTCACATTTCAGTGAAGCGAGACATACAGTGAGCCAATTGAGGTACCAAGTGATAGATGATGTAGGCCCCCTTAGACGCGGCGGGGATAGAATTTATTTATTAAAGAAATTGGAAATGCAATGGATATCGAGGTTAGGTACGTTGTGCCCTGGGGGACTAAACCGAGAATATACCCCTGAACTATTTATATAGTATGTTATTTATATAGTATGGTATTTCCGAAGAAATTATGCCTGAAGTGTAACAAAATGTTTTTTCAATGTTTTTACAATGTAATACAATGTAATATACCCAGTAATATTAAAATATGTCATATTTTTGCTTTATAGAACTTCATTGCTCCAATCCTGGGATGTGCTGGTACACTGACAACTGTAGGTATCCAGCATTCCAGATGTAGAGCATAAATATGTAAGTGTCCAAATGTCGAAATGGCTACAGAATCAAAATGTTTAATTTTTAATGTTTTATTCACTAATTCTCTTTTAAATCAACAAGTGGCACAATTGCACAAAGCATGGAAAAGTGGGGTGCGATTGGAATCAGAGGATCTCCTTTGACCTCCCCTTGACCCTCAAAGCTGTTTTGGAATTTTTTAAGGACACTAAGCACTTTAATTCGTACTATGATATATATGTTTTAACATTTGTTGTATTATAAATGTTTTAACTACTTTTAAATAATCTATTATGATTGTATTGTTTCACTGAATTTTTGATATCCTCACTGGGAATGCTGGGAATTGTGTCTCACACTGGGAGGTGGGAACTATGTTGTAACCCCTCCCTCTTAATCACCTATTTAAGTACATTGTTACACAGTGCATTTAGCTTGATAAAGGGCTGGAATAGCCCGAAACGTCGCTCTGCTAATGGCATAAATAAATAACCTTTGATTCACACATCGGAGTGCTGCTGGAATTATTGTTTTTCGTTGGAATTTCTCCTCGGGCAGAGAGGAATACAGCTGTGCACCCGACGCTGCAAAAGGCGATCCTGTGTGAGTGTGGCACCTTACTGAATTGATTTCAATAGCTATTTGGGAATATTCACAGCAGACTCAAGTATTTCTTTTTTTTGACAAAAGTTCTTTGTGGAGGTGAGACATTGAAAAGATAAATGTTACCCTATAGTTTCAAGCAAATAGTTTAAAGTTATATTTTCATTTGCAGACTTCTGCCGATAGCTTTTGTATGAAGTAGATCTAGGGCTGCTGTGAGGAACTTGCCTGGTGGTCTAGTGGGGGGACGCCCAACGCGCCCTTACTCTTCGGCGCCTCGCCAATGAATGAGCTCTTCTGGGTTTCGTGAGTTCGGCTAGTTTCGGGTATATCCGGAAGTTCCGATCGTGACGTCACTGTCCAGCATGAAATTCAAATATTTACATTGCCCAACGTAAAGGTGTTTTCCTAAAGTTACTGGGTGTGATTCTTCTGTGTATTCTTGCTGTTTCTGACCCTGCCTATCCCTGGTTCCCGTCCTGTCTGCTGCCTGATTATTGCCCCGTTTTGACTAATCTTCTGGATTCTGATCTGGTACTGTGATTCTGGTGTGTTTGACCCGGCCTGTCACCCCCATCTTTGCTATGTCTCCTACATCTGTACCACATTGACTGTTTGTTACCGATCCGGCCTGGCTTTTGACTTCATTCCTTGTTTCCCATTCTACAACACTACCCTTAGTTCCCTTGCTCGCTCAGAACTCTCTCCTTGGTTCTCCCTCTATAAGACCTGAAAGCCAAAGGCGGCTGCTACAGGCAGAAGAGTGGGCCGTGACCAGAACCTTGGCGTTTGTTCTGGTTTTGGGATACCTTGCGCTTGCCCAGGTTGCCTAAGGTGCCCTGCTGGTCTGGCCCTGTTATGCAGTCTTTTATATTTGAGTTATCATTAGTTTAAGTAAATAGTTGTGTCTTGGTTACAGCTAATCTTGGATAGTTATTTTTATTTATGAATCTTTTGAGATAGGCTTGTTTGCCACTATTGCTATTTTACTTTATATTTAATTAACTATGAAGGGATTTTAATTATAGCTTATTAAAATATAGATTTTTTATTAATTCCCACTAAATTAAGCATGTATGAGCTGTAGTTATTACTATTTGTAGTATGGCTGGAGTATTCTTAATAATATTTATGGAATTTAACTGTATTTCATGGATACATTTGTGCAAACAATGTTTTGCATGAAGGATGCTTTTACATATCTTTTGATTGTGCCTATCTTATTATAAGCAGTCATTAATTAGGATTGGGCTTAGTTATTACTGTTTTGTGCATTTAGTTATTACTGTTTATCATTGGGAACATGTTAACTTCCTTATGAATGCAGAGTTTCAAGCTATTATTAAGTAATGTTTAATTTAGACATGGACAAAAATGATCTACCCTTGACTCCAGACATGAGAAACCATCTGCCCAGGCTTCAAGATGTAAGAAACCATCTACCCTGTCATTCAGACCTGGGGACCCATGCTCCCTAGCCACCAAATATGAGTACTCATTTACACCTTAGGGTTAATCAACCCTGTACTATTGATCCATTTGCCCTAATGTCAAGGCCTGAACATGTGTCTCCCCTGCTGTCCAGTCAAGTGGACTCGTCTGCCTTGGCCTCCAAACCTAAAAACTCATTTGAACCTGAGGGTCAGTCCATCCTGGACTGTGGGCCTAAAGACCATTTGCACTGATTTCAAGACATGAGGAATCATCTGCCATGGCCTTCAGACTTTAGACCTCATCTCCCTACAGAACTGAAAAAACATCTGCCCTGAACTGTAGACTGAAGGACCCTTTTGCCCTTGACTGTGGACCAGCAGACATGTGAGCCCTGATGTCAAGGAATAAGGATCTGTTTACCTAGTTTCTAACTAGTGGATCCATTTTTGCGGACCCATCTGCCTTGTGAATTGGCCAGGCACAGTTAGAAGTGCCTCCCTTGGGTGGGGAAATACAAACTGGAATGGAAATCAGAGAGAGGAAGTGGGTGGACCTGTGGACTGGGAAGCACAGTTTGGGTGCGTGCAGCACAAAGGCTTATGGGGCAAAGTGCCGTGGATTCCCCAACTCCATCTCAATACAATACTCTGGCAATTATTGCTGCAAACATTGTATGTGCCAGTGACTGTGCCCAGCATGTGACGTTGCTTCAGTATAGCAGTGCCCACCTTACCTGGTCTATTCTGAGGAGTGTGTGCAATTCCCTGGGAATTTATAACTGCATATGCTAGGTTCACTCTATGCATGGACCTGGTTGCCTTGCTGCCCTCCTCAGGTTGCTGATGGAAGTACAATCTATGTTAACTTGTACCAGCTACCGATGATTGAATATTGAGGGCAGAGGACAGATGCGGTCTCTAAATGTGGGGTTTTACCAATTTTCTTCCTAGGGTATGCTAGTATTTACAACTTAGATGCACATTTATCAAAGGTCGAATTTTGAATTCATGTGAGTTTTTAAAAACTCCCCTAAACTTCCATAAATTTGAAATTCGACAAATCGAAATGTATTAATAAAATCAAATTTTTAAAAGGTGGATGAATTGTATTGACCCGAAAACTCGAATGAAATTTTGAACTCCCTAGTAGAATTTGAGAGTAGTGATGGGCGAATTTATTCGCCAGGCGCGAATTTGCGCGATTTGCCGCCAGCAAATAAATTAGAGAAACGCCGGCGAAAATTTGCCCGAAAAAATTCCCCGGCGCCAAAAAAAATTGACGCCGGCGTCAAAAACGGCCGCCGGCGTCAAAAAAAGCACCAATTCGCCCATCACTACTTGTGAGTTCTGACCATATAAAAAAATCCTGCGCACTTTAATAGCCAGATTACCGTCTCTGTTTCTCTTGGATGAGCCCAGTACAATGCACATCACACTGCCAAAATAATTTGGTGCATTTTTGGCCAGTAGTGATGCTATATAGCCAAAAAATTACCTGCAGAGTAAACCAGACCAGAGAAAGTACACAGACAGAGGTGCATGTATATATGGTACTGCCTTAGATGACAGTAAATGATAATGCACTGGATGATGTGACCCAATAAGCACCCAATAACACACAAGTTAAGCCACATCTATGTCTAGCTTCTTAAGTCAAGACCAAAATGGTAAATAGCAATGATCAGTCCCAAGTTGGACATTGCTTTATTGAAATCATCAATTTTTTTTGAAGCACCGACAGTAGTTTACATTTATTTATAACAAACAGGGGTTTTATATGGGTTACAACTTAAAAATAGGATGAGAGCCCTACTCGCAAGAGCTTGTTTCTGCAACTAAAAGCAACAAAAAACTATGGTGCTATCGAAATCAAAATTGCTAATACAAACTATGAAAATAAAACAAATAATTTTGCTTTTTATAGTAGTGCTGTACAGCAACACGACTGTTCAATCAATTTGTAATCTTGTTCCAATGGATGTTAAAGGATTCATTTTGTAAATGTATATACACTAGGTACTCCTGCTTCATGGGATTCTAAACAATGGAACTCTATGGCACTCTATGAATATCCCTTCAACAGTTAAATCAAATTATAGATAGTATTCACCATTCCCAAGCAGTATTTTTGACTAATAATAGGTTTTATCATGGTAACATAGTAAGTTAGGTTGAAAAAGATACACGTCCATCAAGTTCAACCTTTTAACTATATTTTGACCTGCCTAACTGCTAGTTAGAAGAAGGGAAAAAAAACCAATTTGAAGCCTCTCCAATTTGCCTGATCTAATGTATCAGCCAGTACGTCTGATTCAAGGAGAGAATTCCACATCTTCACAGCTCTCACTGTAAATAATCCCCTTTGAATATTTAGGTGGAAACTCCTTTCTTCTAATCGGAATAGGTGGCCTCGTATCAGCTGGAAAGATCTACTAGTAAAGAAAGTATTAGAGAGATTATTATATGATCCCCTTATGTATTTATACATAGTTATCATATCACCCCTTAAAGCGCCTCTGCTACAGTGTGAACATCCCCAATGTGGCCAGTCTTTCCTCATAGCTAAGATTTTCCATACCTTTTACCAGCTTAGTTGCCCTTCTCTGTACCCTCTCTAATTCAATAATGTCCTGTTTGAGTGATGGAGACCAAAACTGTACGGCATATTCTAGATGGGGCATTAGCAGCTCTTTGTACAGTGGAAGAATGACCCCTTCCTGCCATGAATGCATGCCCCTTTTAATACAGCTCAATTTGCCCTTGACGCTGCTGACATTATCAATTAATTCAACTGTGCTGTGTGCACATCTATGTCTGGCCTCTTTACACCAAGACACTAAAGTGTGAATTTTCTCTTCACCTAACATCACTACAGTTCTCCTCACTTTGCCAGGTGTATTTTCACAACACATTTCAATATTTACTAAATAGTTCGCTTTTTCAAGAGATTTGTGGTGAATTTTCTCCTGCCGAAAAGTCTCTGTGGAAATTTGCCAGTATATTTGCTCATACAATAGTAGAAGGGAAAATTCTTTAGAGAGGAGCATGGAAAGGGCAATGTTGATTTAAACGTGGCTCTATCTTTATAATGAGCGCTCGCCAGCTTGAACCAGGCAAAATAGACTTTAGCGAAAAGGGAAGTGTTCGCATTCATAAAATACCGGATTTTTTGCTACAAACTGTGCGAAATTTCTCTGGCGCTGAGGTTTTTTTCTTGTGAATTGTCCTTTTTGCCGTTTAGTAAATAGGCAATGTCATGGTGAATTGTGGCAAATTTTCTCTAAATATCCATAATTCGCCCTTTAGTAAATGTACCCTTAAAAGCAGTGATCATAACCAAGCTAAATTATCGACTAAACTGTCGACTTGGTGTACACTATAGGGCCCATTTATTAACAATCAAATTAAATTTTTTCTCTCTCTAAAAATTTGTGGTTTTCTAATTTTTCTCGCTCTAAAAATTCAGATAAGAAATGTATTAAATGTTGAAACCACAAAAATCAATAATACAAAGCTTTGCCAGGTAAAAGATGTTGAGGTCCTAGAGAAGTCAGTGGGAGCTGCACTGATCCTTTAGGACTGCTTCAAATCAATTCAGACTTCAGAGGTTTTGGTATTTTTTTTTCTCTTAGAATTGACCGAAAAACTTAACATTTTAAGGGAATCGTTCAGTGTACTTTTCCATTCGTACTTTTTTTCAGATTTTTTAATAAATGTCATGACATTTCATGGTTTAGAGAAAGTGAGTTTAGTCGTGGTTTCAAAAGCCTTTAAAACCAATAAAATCTGACCTTTGACAAATAGGCACACCAAAAATATGGCGCTACACGGGATAATAAAGCAAAAATTGTGGTTTTTCATAGGAACACTGTACAACCTGTGGTCAAAGTAAATTCTAATCTTGTGCAAATAATTGAATAAAATTGAATAATTGTGGAAATTAAACTAATTTTAAATTTGTATTTTAGTGGGTTATCTACTAAACTCCGAAATGCAAAAATCATGAAAAATTTGTGGTGAAATGAAAAGGTGAAAATTCAAAAAAATCGTGTAATTCGTGAAAATCGGATGAAAAAATCCAAAAAAATCTCGAAAATCTGATTTTTATCTGCAAAAGAAAATTTCGGGAAAACATAACAAATAAGCGTAAAAACCCGGTTTGATCAGAGTTTGTAGAGTTTTGTAGATCGGAGTTTGTAGCAGTTGAGATAAATTCGGACTTTGATAAATAACCCCCTAAGTGTAGTTATTATACAGAACAATGTGCATTATCTGAAAAAAGAGATTTCTACTTTTTTTTTTTTTTACAATGGTGTGATTGATAATTTTTTTTCCTTATACTAAATAATGTATTAACAGATATTGCTTTAATTAATACAAATAAACAATACCATATTAACTACAGTGTAGATCAATATTTCACACAATAAATATGCAAAAAAGCAGTAGCTAATATGCTGCTTATATGACGGAGATTCTCATAGTTTGCAGGTAACAGCCAATAATTAATTTATTGTAATTTATCTGTAAATAAGTAAGCTTTTAAAAATAACCTTCATTGATAGGGTTTGGACAAAAACGTTGAATTAAAATATTATTAACAGTGTTAAGAATAGTTAAATATAAATGATCAATTTTAACATCAGGTTTAAATAGTTTACTTTGCATTCAAACATTAACTGAAGCATACAAATTAAGTAAATAGGACCATTAAGGTTGTTTATCTACATCCCTCCTCCTTTTCCACATTTGACATCTGTGACCCTTGGATTTTTGTAGCTGTAGGGTATCTTGGCTGCATTTGCATATAAAGGTACTTTATGAGGAATTACAAGGAATATAATGCAGTAAAGCAGCCTCATTTATTGGTGGAACAAGGAAAGTGTAGGGTGTAGATTATACAATAAGTCTGTGAAGGTTCTAATTCATCCAGGTCATGCAATATCTATAGTAGTAAGTCAAATCAACTGGACATGCTGTATTTTCTTTCTTGAAGACATTTTGCTGGTCATCCGACTTGCTTTCCCAATTCTGAATTGAGAAAGCTAGAAGGATGACTAGCGAAACATCTTCAAGAGAAAGAATACAGCAAATATAGTTGATTTGACTTACTACTATAGATATTGTACAATAAGCCTTTTTTTCTCTTTGTACTTCAGTCTTCAGTTCTAGGGAAGTTTGAGAATTAATGATTTGGGCAGGGAATGCAAAAACTGCAAATGTGCAGCTTAAATACATGGCTTTGAATATACATAAAAATGTATCTAGTGATCAATACAATAAAATCATATAAATAAACAGAAAATTTGTTATACCAAATATAAAGTGCTAAGAAGATGTCCCTGTCCCATAGAGCTCACAGTCTAAGCCAGTGGTACCTTACAGACCCAAATAGAATGATAATATGTGTTATAAATTACAGCCGAGCGCAATTGCACTTTCTGCATTAGCAAAGATGGGGTGACAGTGTTTGGCTCAGATGAGCAAGGGGGTCAGAAACACACCTGACATTACTGAGGAGGCCCATTTATGAAAGGTTGAATTATAGTGGAACCGGTGTGGAATCCATTTTCTGGGAACCCATTATTTGGAAACCCATTATGCAGAATGCTCCGAATTACGAGAAGGCCATCTCCCATAGACTCCATTTATCCAAATAATCCAAAAGTTTCAAAATGATTTTCTTTTGTCTCTGTAATAATAAAGGAGATCCTTGTACTTGATCCCAACTAAGATATAATTAATCCTTATTGGAAGCAAAATCAGCCTAATGGGTTTATTTAATTTTTAAATTATTGTTTAGTAGAGTTAAGGTATGGAGATCCAAATCACAGATTCAGGTACAGGAATCAGGTCCCATGCCTGTATTAATGCTTTCAAACCAACAATTACACTCTTTCTCGAAAAACAGAAATGCCATGAAAGTTTTTAAATTATTGTTTAGTAGAGTATATTTAATGTAAGTTAAATATAACATTTTATGAATGAAAAAAAACCGTAATGATCCACAAAAAATATTTAAATATCTCTAAAACCCCTTTTCAGGGACAATGCCTAGCGAAAAAATATACATAAACCTCTAAAAGACTGAATTGTTAAAAAAGGTCCAATGGGATCATTGACTACTAGTGATGGGTGAATTTCTCCCATTTTGCTTCATCAAAAAATTTGTGAATTTCCCACGAAACGCGAATTTTGACGCTGGCAACAATTCTGACACCCATTAAAGCGCCTAGAATTGTCGCTGGCGTCGGAATTGTCTTGGGCGGCAAAAATATTTTGATGCCAGCGAATTTTCTCTGCAATTTTGCGAATATGTTCGCCGGCGCCGAAATGCAGAAATTTGCTGCGAATTCGCGCCTGGCGAATAAATTTTCCCATCACTATTGACTACTATGGGACCTCAACTGCTTTAGATGCCAAAGTTTTGTATTAGAGTTTTTCGTGGTTTTTACACTCAATAAATCTAAATTTTTTTGGGTTTTAGAGAAATAAAAAAACACAATTTTTTAGATAAAACTACGATTCGTGGAAAAAAAGGCCCTCGTATGTTTGTATGAAAATCTAACAGTGTGGAATGAATTTTAAATCATACTCCTCTTCTCTAGGAAAATTACAATTGTCTGTTTTGTACAGAAAACAAATAGTTTCACCTGAGAAATAAACAAAGAGAAATGTTTTATTTTTAAATAATTGGAAACAGGCTTTTGGATATTTTCCAGTAGAAACTTTAGAAGTTTAATCTGCCAAAACAAATATTTTGGTGAAACTCAACCCCAGCAGTTTGCTCATCTCTTGTCAGTACAGATACAATTTGCATACCCTGCCAGCGATGTGCATCTCTCCTTGGTCCTTATCAGAGTCTATGTACAAAGAGATATAAATAAAGGAATGTTGATGGAAGGAATGTTCCAATGTTGATAGGTTTCATTGTCTTGTGGTAACAGTTATGTCCTGGCATTACATTCTTTTACACTAGATAAACGTTGGGAAATTGTGATGAGGAGAAATAACTTTTCCATGTGTTCGTATGCTGTGTATATGTATATTTTACTTCAGCCTTTAATTTAATATTTATTTTCATTACCAATGTCTTAAAGAAGAAGGAAAGCTACAGAGACATTTTATTGCCAATAGCTTAGCCACAATGGTGTAAACTATAACACTATATTTATTCTGTAGAATGCTTTACCATACCTGAGAAAACAGCTCTAGAAACTCTCTGTTTGTTTAGGATAGCAGTTGCCATATTATCGTGTTGTGACATCACTTCCTGCCCGAGTCTCTCCCTTCTCTCTCATAGCTCTGGGCTCAGATAACAGCAGGGAGGGGAGGGGGGGGGGAGAGAGGAGCAAACTGAGCATGCTAAAGGCCGTGCCCTGGAGGTTTAAGCTGAAAACAGGAAGTCTGATACAGAAGCCCATGAGTACACAATGGAAGAAAAGAAATGTTGTGTTTCTTTTGACAGAGGACTCAGATCAGTGTTACTTTGATGGTTTACTGGTGTATTTATATAGATATTTCTGATAAAGCATACTTAGTTTTAACCTTTCCTTCTCCTTTAAACATATATTGCAAGTTTCCAGAAAATAAGATATATATAGCATATTTCCTGCAAGTAAAAAAAGTGGGAGAATGTGGGAGGAAAAGTACAGGAAACTGACAAAGAGGTGAGACAGAAGTTAATAGCAGAGGGGAAATAGTTGAATGAACAAGTGAGTTAAATTGGTCTGGGATTCTGTATGGCCCTACTAAAATGTAGTGGGGAAGCTGTCTGGCCCACCAACAACTAAATGCACACATATAAATATATATGGCCCACCCATCCATGTCTTCAATGGTTGGGCAGCACTGTATGAGAAACAGGTCTGTTGTATAATGACCAACTACATGAAAACAGCAAAGAAATATTTCTTTATCAGTCAAGTAATTGATAGGGTGCAGGCACTGATCTGGTGGGGGTTGTTGCTTTCAATTATTATACTAGCCTCCTCGAACGATCGGACTTCCCCATCTCCCCACCTGCCACTAACCATTCAGACCAAATAAAGTAGAAAAGAACAGATCAGCCGATGTTCTGCCCCTGACAGTAATTGTACGAAAGTTATGTCCGACAAAGCTGGTGACAGTCTCCCACTGAAAATCATACGATCGGCAATACATGCAGAGAAATTATCGGCAGCCAGCAGAAATCTTTTAACCTGTCTGATCGACTGAGCGACCGATCTCCACAAGACGAAAAATGTTGGGACTCTCCACACACGGTCCAGAAAATCATACCAATCCTTGATTCGTACGATCGGATCTTTGCATCTATGGCCAGCTTTAAAGGGAACTGAAGTATTCTTATTTCACCAGCTGCACCCAAGGGTACTCACATAGGGGTTGATTGATCATAGATTGAACTGGGAAATCCAAAAATATTTCCCAGCAATTTGATCTGTTTTATCAAACTTTCCGGCCTGTCAGCAAAGTTTTAATGAATTGACACATTTATTAAATTCAATATCTCTGTTATGTGTTCCTCTGCTTTGAGCATCCAAACACCAATTGTTCTATACTCAGCAGAAACTTTCCTGAAGCATATTGCATGTGGGCAGAAGGGATTTGGACAATTATTTTTGAACTAATCATTCCTGTGCGCAAAATAAATAGTTACACTCTGTTACATACATTGTCTATACTGTACATAACTGTTTAACAAGTGCATCTGTACCACTCATAATGAATTTAGATGCTTCCATATTCCAGCTGAATACTGCCCCCCAAATACACTACCAAATTAATTTAAAGTCCGTTACCTTTTATACAAAGTAAATACATTGGTGATGCTATACTGAATGAACATCTGAATGAGGAGTCACTACTGCCATTGATTATCTATCAAATAAACCAAAGTTTAGGGGCAATAATTTAAGACAAATTGCTATTATTCTGCTTTTCTCCAGAATGAATGTTAAGGGACAGATTTATAAAGGGTCGAAGTTCGAAGTTAAAAAAACTTCGAACTTTGAATTCAAAAAGACCAACCGAAAAGAGGTCGAAGGTTTTTGGGGGTCGAAGTGGTCCGTATTCGGCCTACTTACGATTGAAGGAATAGCGCCTTCGATCTACTTCAATTCGAAGTTTTTCCCCCCACAAACTTAGATCTCTGAAACTCCACCAATTGCCTCCAAGTTTTAAAGAGACAGTACATGATAAATTCGATATTCGAATTTCAACGTTTTTTTCAACTTTGAATAGAATGAAGTTGGACTATTCCTTAGTCGAAGTACACAAAGAATAGCTCGAAATTTGAAGTTCATAACTTCGAAAATTCACCTTGACCTTTGCCCCTATTTATCAAGGGTCAAATTTTGAATTGAAATCCGAATTCAAAAAGACCAACCGAAATTAAGTCGAAGATTTTCTTTGGTCGAATAGGTCCGTATTAGGCTGAATTCGAATTATACGAATCCAAGGAATAGCACATTCGATCAAATTCGATTCGAAGCTTTCCACCTAAAAAACGTAGATTTTTCGAAGTCCATCAATTGACTCCAGATAGGTTCTAGGAGGTCCCCCGTAGGCTAAAATAGCAATTCACAGGTTTTAGATGGCGAATGGTTGAAGTCGAATTTTTATAGAGACTGTACATGATAAATTTTGATATTTGAATTTTTGATTTTTTTTCAAATTCAAAACGAATTTGGACTATTCCCCAGTCGAAGTACACAGCTTGAAATACGATTTTTTTTTTCATTCGAAAAAAAATTTTCATTCGAAATTTTTATTTCATTCGAAAGTTAGGTGGAAGCGTCCATTAAGTTCAAACTTTTAAGTCTATATATAACCTGCCTAACTGCTAGTTGATGCAATAGTTACATTTGTATTGTTACTAAATATTTGTATGTATTGTTTATCTTTATATTCAAGCCTCCTTTCCATCTTCATTTCATCTCCTGTCTAATTATAATATAATATAACAAGTTAATTTCAAGTAGAAAAAAAAAGTAGAGATTTGCATAAGAAAGTGTTCCCTTAACATGGCAGTTTTATTTTACTTTTAACAATTGGCATGCAAGAAAAACGTTTTTGTCCTAAGCAGTGTGGGGCACAGGCCAGTAGAACCCATCTGTGCAGCGTGTTGTTATAAATGTGACCCAACAGGAACATTAAACAACAATATGTCTTGTTCGCATTGCACGAATCATACAGTACTTCATATTAAACTACACATTAATCCTTTTGATAAATAAGCCACGCAGGTTTGGCATACTATACTGAATTTGTGGAGATTACCAGCATTTAAATAATACACTCACCATTTACTGTAAGCAAAAACAGAGAGAACAAGCACAGGAATTCTTGCTGTAAAAGGGCAAATATTGCAAAAGTTTTTTGATGGGAGGAGGGTGAAGTGAAATTCAATAAGATCTTAGCTGACATATGTTGGCAACAAACTCCTGAAATACAGGTTATCTAGCCTTGCAATGAAGCTGACTACAATGATCTAAATGCACATGCTTGTGAATATTTAGGGCTATCATTTAGCTGTTGGAAGTTGCTTATTTATGTGCTGTGTTTTTCATTATGTCCTGTGTTTTTTTTACAGTTTTTCACTCTGGTTTTTGGACCACTGCACAAGGCAGAGCTTTAGGAAAGGTAATTCTAAGGAATAAGATCTGTTCTCCATCTATAGCCTAGATCAGGGGTGCCTAAAAGGTAGATTGGGATCTACCAGTAGACCTTTAGCAGGTGATCAGTAAATCTCAAGAAACTGTCAACAAACAGCTTGACTAAATCACCCTGCTATTTCGTTCTTTTCATTCAGATATTTATTATGTTACGGTTACATAAGAAATAGTTGTTTCTTAAAGGAAAACTACACCCCCCAAACAATGTATGTCTCTATAAAAAGATATTGCATAAAACAGCTCATATGTTAAATGCTGCTTCATGTAAATAAACCATTTTCATAATAATATACTTTTTTAGTAGTATGTGCCATTGGGTAATCATAAATAGAAAATTGCCATTTTAAAAAATAAGGGCCGCCCCCTGGGATCGTATGATTCACGGTGCACACAAACAAACCATACATGTTAGGTCACATGAGCCAATTAACAGACAGAGTTCTGTCTTTTGCTTCCACCCTTCTTCCTGTTACAGTTAGAGCTGCAGTATTTCTGGTCAGGTGATCTCTGAGGCAGCACACAGACCATCACAAAATGGTGGTTCAAGGCAAGAGATGTAAAAGGGCAAGATTTACTTAAATATATATACCAGTTTGGTAAGATTCTTTAATATGCCACTTAAAGTGGACCTGTCACCCAGACACAAAAATCTGTATAATAAAAGTCCTTTTCAAATTAAACATGAAATCCAATTTCTATTTTTTATTAAAGCATTCATAGCTGTTGTAAGCTCATTTAAAAATCTCAGCTGTCAATCAAATATTGTCTGCCCCTCCTCTATGCCAGTGGCATAGAGGCGGGGCAGACAATTACTTTCACTTTCCATTCAGCACTTCCTAGATGTCCCTGCTCTCCACACATTCCCCTGTTCTCTTTACCGTTTAATTGTGTAGCCAGGGCATGGGGATGGACATCAGGTCCCCCATTCTGGTGCACAAACAAGATTCTGAGATGATACAAGGCTTGTCTTAATAACAGTGTCCACAAAATGGCTGCTTCCTGCTTGCTATAATTATTAATTCCCAGACTGAAGGAAACAAGATTCAAATAATTTATATAGTGTAATTAAAGTTCATTATGCTTGACTAATGTGATAAAATAGGATTTGGAATGTTTTTTTTTTGGGTGACGGGTCCCCTTTAATATGATGTTAACTATCTGTTGCTCAAGTATTCATTTTGGGGATATAGTTTACCTTTAAATATAGCAATATACATTTTCTCATAAATCAGTATTTAAGTAACAGAATGCTAACTTTTATACTTTTATGGATGTAGATCCACATGGGACAACATCACTAAAAGTAGACCTCACATTAGAAAAGTATGGGCACTCCTGGCCTAGATTATATATGTATCTTGCTGAATGCAGGGCTCTCAGAGCAGTTATGTAGTTGGAGAAAGAAGCATTTCTGTTTTCCTCCTGACACCATTTCAGGAACGTCAATCAGCTCTGAGTCATGTAGGAGATAGTGATACAGTCCTGTTTTTTTAGGTCTGCATTTCCCCTTCACACCAAATGGTAACACAAACTGGGTCTCAAAAAGGCGAAGAGTGGATCATTATCTCCCTCATGACATGGGGCTGGTTGGTATCTCTGCATGTTATATATGTACATATGTACATACATTTATTTACAGCTTTAACCACTCCCCCTGCCTTTCCTACCTGCAGCCAGTATTGTGCTTCATCTCTAAGATGATATTACAAATACACACCCCAACATCTAAAGGCAGTATAGTATTTAAAAAAAATACATGCCTAGTGTAAAGAGGATGGTTGACAGCTCACCAGCACCAGATTTCAAATGGGGGTCACTGACCCCATCTAAAAACAAATGCTATGTAAAGCTAAAAATGCATTGTTATTGCTATTTTTTTATAACTCATCTTTCTAATCTGACCCTCTCTTATTTATATTCCAGTCTCATTCATATCAATGCATGAACCATAGCAACCAGATTACTGAACTAAAAGCTAAATATCTCAAAAACCACAAATAATAAAAAATGAAAACCAATTGCAAATTGTCTCAGAATATCACATCATACTAAAAGTTAAAGGGATCCTGTCATCGGAAAACATGTTTTTTTTTCAAAATGCATTAGTTAATAGTGCTACTCCAGCAGAATTCGGCACTGAAATCCATTTCTCAAAAGAGCAAACAGATTTTTTTATATTCAATTTTGAAATCTGACATGGGGCTAGACATTTTGTCAATTTCCCAGCTGCCCCTGGTCATGTGACTTGTGCCTGCGCTTTAGGAGAGAAATGCTTTCTGGCAGGCTGATGTTTTTCCTTCTCAATGTAATTGAAGGAGTCTCAGTGGGACATGGGTTTTTACTATTGAGTTTTGTTCTTAGATCTACCAGGCAGCTGTTATCTTGTGTTAGGGAGCTGCTATCTGGTTACCATCCTATTGTTCTTTTGTTTGGCTGCTTGAGGGAAAAAAGGGAGGGGAGTGATATCACTCCAACTTGCAGTACAGCAGTAAAGAGTGATTGAAGTTTATCAAAGCACAAGTCACATGACTTGGGGCAGCTGGGAAATTGACAATATGTCTAGCCCCATGTCATATTTCAAAATTGAATATAAAAAAATCTGTTTGCTCTTTTGAAAAATGGATTTCAGTGCAGAATTCTGCTGATTCATTTTGAAGAATTTTTTTTCCCATGACAGTATCCCTTTAATTTAAAGGTGAACAACCCCTTTCAAATAAATGCAGCTGTAAATTAGACACAGGCGATGGAATGATGATTACAGCTTATAGTTGAGCAGGGCTCTGAACTAAACATGAGCATGTTGGAACATTGTATACAACTGTGTGTATAGACAATATACACACTTCCAAACTTGTATCTCTGACCTGTTCCTTTTCATCTTGAATGGTGTAACATCAAGTGCTATTTATTTGTTCTTTCCAAAGCAACTAAATAGTTTGTTGAAGCCTAGTTGAATGATGGAGTTTTGTGCTGTGCTGAATATGACAAATATATTGTGCAAATTAATAGTTTCAATGCTTTTTTTATTAAAACATCACACCTGAAATGCCTGGAAAACGAAATGTTTCTGCAGCAATGACTAAATTAAGTGAATATAACTTACCAAGGTGAGGGCTTTAGATTCTTTTCTTCTTCAGAAAATCAGAACCACTGGCAGCCATATTTTCTGTAAGACACTCAGCACCACTGATACTCAGTCTGGTTGCACTGATCTCAGCATTTCATCATACCTGGTCAGTTTCAAAATGTGTTCTTTGTCTTTGCTGTTGCAAAAGGTGTTTGCGGTTCTTGGAATTTCTTGATTTTAGCAACTGAATTCCTAAGCCCTTTTTTCTTAATTCATTTTTGTTGTTATAAATGTAATGCTTAGTCATCAATTATTGTAAACGGAGGAAAAATAGAAAGTATGGATGCAAACACAAACATTCCTGTGTTATCCGTTGGCACATACTATTGCTTAACCTGAAAAAGAAGCTATTAACCCTTTTTAATAGTAACATAGATAACAGTTTAAACTCTATTTAAACTGACTGAAGACGCGTCTGGAGAAGAAGCTTCTTCCTGTAGTCGGAACTGCTTCCTGGAGACGGTTAAGACGTGGAAGACACCGCTGGAGGAAGAAGAAAACCGCACAGGAGGAGAAGAAGTCGCCACTGGAGAACCCCAGTTGCAGGTAAGTGCCACTGACCACCAATGTGAGCCCCTGACCCCACCATGCAATGCCACTGACCACCAATGTAAGCCCCTGAACACCCCCATGTGGGCCCCTGAACCACCGTGCGGGCCCCCTGAAGCCCCCAGGCCCCTGAAGCCCTAATGCGGTCCCTTGAAGCCCCAATGCTGGCCCCTGAAGCCCCGTGCAGGCCCCTGAAGGCCCTTGAACCCACGTGCGGGCCCCTGAACCCCCGTGCAGGCCCCTGAAGCCCCAATGCGGGCCCCTGAATCCTCATGTGGGCCCCTGAAGCCCCATGTGGGCCCCTGAATCCCCCCAATGCGGGCCCCTGAATCCCCCCAATGCGGGCCCCTGATCCCCCAATGCGGGCCCCTGAATCTCCCCAATGCAGGCCCCTGATCCCCCCAAGGAAGGGCCCCAGAACCATCAATGCAGGGCCCCAGATCCTCCCAAGGAAGGGCCCCTGATCCATCAATGCAGGGCCCCTGATGCCCCCCCATGCAGGGCCCCTGATCCCCCCAAGGAAGGGCCCCTGACCCCCCCCCATGCAGGGCCTCTGAACCATCAATGCAGGGCCCCTGATTAGGTCAGGGGCCCTTCATGGGGTGATCGTGATCTCCTCTTCAGCTATTGTTTTTTAATCCTGTAAAAAGTCTTCCAGCCACCAATTGTTTTTTAATGTCTGTTGTGAAACTCCTTGTCACTTATTGTTTTTTCTTTTTCAGTCCTGTAAAAAGTCTTCCAGCCACAAAATTGTTTTTTAATCCTTTTTATGACATCCTTTGTCACTTATTGTTTTTTCTTTTTTAGTCCTGTAAAAAGTCTTCCAGCCACCAATTGTTTTTTAATCCTTGTTATGAAACCCCTCGTCACTAATTGTTTTTTGTCAGAAGTCTTCCAGCCAACAATTGTTTGTAATGCCTGTTGTGAAACTCCTTGTCACTTATTGTTTTTTTTTCTTTTTTAATCCTGTCAGACGTCTTCCAGCCACCAATTGTGTTTTTAAAACAACATTTTTTTCATCCTGTTAGGAATCTGGCCACCAATTGTGCATGTCTGTGATTACCTTTGATTTTTCGATTCTTTTTTCCTTCCTTTTTTAACAGCTAAACTGTATCGCAGCTGCAAAAGAACATGAACCGTTAGTACTTAGCGGGAGTGGCCCATCTGTTTGCATGACATGTCATTCTCAGCCCTGAAACCCTTCTGCTGAACGGAGGCGAAGACGACAGGTAAGTATTGCACTTGCTGTTGTTGTTTTACATCTGTTGTCACTTGGCTTTATTAATAAAAGTTTATTTTCTCTTGTTGTTGTTGTGGTCATTGTATCATAGCTTTTCTCTTTAGTTGTTTTGGTAGTGTTTCCTTTTTGTATAGTTCTGCACTTTAGGTGTTTTGATAGTTGTGTGCTAGATTTATTCGCATTATTGTCATACTACATACAATACATTTTTTTGTCCTATGACATAGATTTATTTGCACTTTGGGTTTTTCTGACATTCCATAGGACTTTCACTTGGCTTGCTATCATCTTTACAGTTGTTTTTTTTTGTTTGTTTCTTTGTTTTTATATAGTTTTCTGTTTAAAGTTTTGCATTTACAGGCCTAGCTGCTTTATGGTGCCTTGTGTGCTTAGCTGCTTTTTTTTTAACATGTTATGCCATGGGTTTACTGTTGAGCTTTATTTTTTATAAACTTGCACTTTATTTACATTTTGTTGTGGTTTTTAGTATTTTTGCTAGGATTTTGGTTCCTAGTGTGATACATTGAAACATTTGCACTTGTGTTTATTTGCATTACTTTTTCATTTTGCCTTGAGTTTTTGGTCCCTAGTGTGATACCTTGGAACTTTTGCATCTGTATTTATTTGCACTATTTTTCAGTTTGCACTTTTTACATTTTGCACTTTATCTGCTGTTTTTGTAATTGCCCATGTGTCCATAATCTGTGCATAACATTTTTGTCAAAAGAGGTATTTTGTCAACACTTTGTAAGAAACAAGTGGGCTCCATTTTATTCATCTTGCATAAAAAAGGTAAGATTTTAAAGGGCTTTCAACACAGCTACAAGAATGTATCACCATAAGTCTGGATCTCAGAAATGAAAGGAGAAGCGAGAGAGAGAGCATGAAGATGAAAAAATCAAAAACAAGAAACCATTGCTCCAATACTTTAAAAGATTTAACACTGGCAGTCAAGATGCAGCAGAAGATTGTGTGGATGCTGCAGCAAGAATTGCATTTCGCTGGAATTTCTTCAGAGTCCTTCATGGGACATCTCCTTGCCCAGCACTGAAATCGAAGAGAATTCTTCTTGCAGCATGTCTGCTGTTGTAATGTAACACCTCCGAGAGACCCATATCTCTTACCCCTATATGTAATAAAAGGCAATAAGTTTGCCCAGGAGCAGTAACCCATGCCAACCAATCAGATGTTTACTTTTAAACAGGTGACCAATAAATTCTAGCTGCTGATTGGCTGCTATGGGTTACTGCTCCTGAGCAAACTTTGTTCCTTTTATTACATAACCCCTTGTCCCGCTAATACAATTAAAACTTAGTAAACTCGCCACTGCCAAAAAAACTATCTCTCTCTTAAAATACTTACCTTTACCTGGAGGCAACTTAGCCTGTATCCTAGTAACCCCAGCCACAATTGTGACACAATGGGAAGCAAATGGAAGGGAGGGTGAGACTAAAGGTGGCCATACACGGGCCGATAAAAGCTGCCGACAGACCGTGTCGGCAGCTTATTGGCCCGTGTATGGGGCCCCCGACGGGCTTCACCGATCGTGATCTGGCCAGATCTCGATTGGATGGGACAGAAAATCCCGTCGGATCGCGGCCGCATCTATTCATTGATGCGGTCCCGCGATCCGACCGCCCGTTTGGGCATCGTTAGGATCCGATCGTTGGGCCCTAGGGCCCACGATCGGATCAGCCCGATATTGCCGGCCTCAAGGTGGGAATATCAGAGGGAGATCCGCTTGTTTGGCGACATCGCCAAACGAGCAGATCTCTCCATCTCTCCATCTCTCCATGTATGGCCACCTTAAGTTTTCTCTCTCCAAAATGGATGAACTCCCTTACTGCTCCAGGTTCAAATTACCTTAGCTCCACTCCCCAATGATATACCTCTAAGCCCAACTATTAACACCTGCATGGCAGTTTTGTCATATTCAGTCATTAGCCCTCAGTCAGCAATTGGTGTACTGGGCATTCCTTTCTGTGGCTACACTGCTATCTTATTTCACAAGGGTGGGGCAAAAGGAATCAGGAGCTCTATATAGTTTATAGGGATTAGTACACAAAGGGATTGGAGAATTACAGTAACTAAAATGCATCCCAGCAACAAACAATGATACAATTGAATTTTTCACCATTATTGGCAATGATTTTTGCTAACCAAGTAAATAGCCCAGGGCCACGATACTTGACATCACAGAAACTGCAGCAGTACAGCAGAACTGCTCTACCATTTTAGTAATTGACTAAACTAAGTATATTAAAGAACAGAACTGCAGCTATTTAATATCGTATATAGATTTTCATTAGAAACACTGGCTGCTCCTATATAAAGATCCAGCAGCTAACCATTCATTCTCATGTATTAATTCTCATTTCTCAATCCTGAATTTCCTTCTGAAAGCAGGGTGTACAAAATCATTATATTCCCAAAATGTTGTAAGGCTTTTGATGAGCTGTAGAACAAAAGAATGGAAAACGAAAAAAAAACATTTAAAACTAAAAAAATTAAAATCTTCTTTGAATTCTACTGTCTATACCATAGTAAAACTTAATTTAAGGTGAACAACCCCTTTAAGCTGGCCACATGCAGAGTTATATGACCTTGAAATTAAATTTTTGTAATAAAAAACTTGGGACTATGACGATCTTCAAGATAAATATAACCTCCATGGGTATATTGAGGGTCATCTACCAACCTGGAAGTATCAGGAGCCCCACCTCTCCATGGCTCTCTTCCTATATGGATACCTGGTTTAAGGCTAATGTAACACCTATTTCCTTTGCCTACACCATCAAATTTTGGGCCAAAAATGCTTAGGTACTATCAGATGAAAAACCACCATTGTAGCAATTGTCTAAAGGGTCAATGTTCAGATGAGTACCAACATGAAAAATTATAAATTATATTTATTCTTTAGAAAATGTAAAAATAATTAAAAACATGTGTGTGTGTATATATATATATATATATATATATATATATATATATATATATATATATATATATATATATAACAAACAAGGGAAAGTTGTGCTCACCACTATTTTTTAAAACCATTAGGCGGGGGTGCAATGAGGCAGTGACCACAAAATACATATAGACAAATACAAGAGTCCTCTGCACTCAACCCATTATCAATATATTTAAGACAGAGACATTTTGTGCATACTGCTACTAAAAAATGCCTTACCCTTTAAACAAAACAGGGATTGTTTGTCCATATATTGCAATATATTTAAGATGGCCAACTACGTCAAAGTCATCCCATATCTGGCCAGTCCTACGCTTAATTTTCATCTGATTCATTAAGAATTCAATTGCTTAATTATACATTTTACAAAGGGACTAAGTTTTACCTGCAACTTACTAGCTGCTTTCAAAGTAAAACTCCCAAACTTGGCTGCCCTTTTATTAGACACCAGTGGGATCACCTGACTATAGCTGGGAGGGGTGGGAGCTACAACATGGAGCTGGTCACTGCTCCTGTATAACTATAACAAACAAGGGAAAGTTGTGCTCACCACTATTTTTTAAAACCATTAGGCGGGGGTGCAATGAGGGTGTGACCACAAAATACATATAGTCAACTACAAGAAGTCCTCTGCACTCAACCCATTATCAATATATTTAAGACAGAGACATTTTGTGCATACTGCTAGTGACCAGCTCCATGTTGTAGCTCCCACCCCTCCCAGCTATAGTCAGGTGATCCCACTGGTGTCTAATAAAAGGGCAGCCAAGTTTGGGAGTTTTACTTTGAAAGCAGCTAGTAAGTTGCAGGTAAAACTTAGTCCCTTTGTAAAATGTATAATTAAGCAATTGAATTCTTAATGAATCAGATGAAAATTAAGCGTAGGACTGGCCAGATATGGGATGACTTTGACGTAGTTGGCCAGCTTAAATATATTGCAATATATGGACAAACAATCCCTGTGTTGTTTAAAGGGTAAGGCATTTTTTAGTAGCAGTATGCACAAAATGTCTCTGTCTTAAATATATTGATAATGGGTTGAGTGCAGAGGACTTCTTGTAGTTGACTATATATATATATATATGTGACCAGCTCCATGTTGTAGCTCCCACCCCCTCCAACTATAGTCAGGTGATCCCACTGGTGTCTAATAAAAGGGCAGCCAAGTTTGGGAGTTTTACTTTGAAAGCAGCTAGTAAGTTGCAGGTAAAACGTATTCGTCCCTTTTATAAAATGTATAATTAAACCATAGAATTCTTAATGAATCAGATAAAATTGAGCATAGGACTGGCCAGATATGGGATGACTTTGACGTAGTTGGCCAGCTTAAATATATTGCAATATATGGACAAACAATCCCTGTTTTGTTTAAAGGGTAAGGCATTTTTCAGTAGCAGTATGCACAAAATGTCTCTGTCTTAAATATATTGATAATGGGTTGAGTGCAGAGGAATCTTGTATTTGTCTATATGTTTTTTGTGGTCACACCCTCATTGCACCCCCGCCTAATGATTTTAAAAACTAGTGGTGAGCACAACTTTCCCCTGTTTGTTATAGTTATACAGGAGCAGTGACCAGCTCCATGTTGTAGCTCCCACCCCCTCCAACTATAGTCAGGTGATCCCACTGGTGTCTAATAAAAGGGCAGCCAAGTTTGGGAGTTTTACTTTGAAAGCAGCTAGTAAGTTGCAGGTAAAACGTATTCGTCCCTTTTATAAAATGTATAATTAAACCATAGAATTCTTAATGAATCAGATGAAAATTGAGCATAGGACTGGCCAGATATGGGATGACTTTGACGTAGTTGGCCAGCTTAAATATATTGCAATATATGGACAAACAATCCCTGTTATGGACAAACAGCTCCCATTAAAATGTATTTTTGGTCATGCCCAATTATTTATGTATTGTTTACAACCAGAGATTTTCAAGTACAAAATTATTAAGGATCAGAACTTTAAAACCAGAGACTGTCCCTTATATTTAAAAGATTTGGATATCAGTTACATTGGGCTAGCCCCAAGCCCTTTAGATTACTTTGTTACTTTCAGCATAAATATATGGTTACTGATGGAGACATACCAGGAATACAAGGATGAAGTGCAATAATTATACTAGTGGTGCTATACCGGTTCCCTTCCCAACTGAAACCCTCTTTAAAAATGACCATCTTATTTTTTCTATCCTCAAACATCTGTAAGGGGCCGATTAACTAACTTCGAGTGAAGGATTCGAAGGTAAAAAACTTCGAATTTTGAAGGTTTTTTTGGGCTACTTCGACCATAGAATGGGCTACTTCGACCTTCGACTACGACTTTGAATCGAAGGATTCGTAGTAAAAATCGTTCGATAGTCGAAGTACTGTCTCTTTAAAAAAACTTTGACCCCCTAGTTCGGCATCTAAAAGCTACCGAAGTCAATGTTAGCCTATGGGGAAGGTCCCCATAGGCTTTCCTAAGTTTTTTTGATCGAAGGATATTCCTTCGATCGTTGGATTTAAATCCTTCGAATCGTTCGATTTGAAGGATTTAATCGTTCGATCGAAGGAATAATCCTTTGATCGTTCGCAGTATTTGCGCTAAATCCTTCAACTTCGATATTCGAAGTCGAAGGATTTTAATTCCCAGTCGAACATCGAGGGTTAATTAACCCTTGATATTCGACCCTTGATGAATCGGCCCCTAAATGTTAGTTCTCACTGCTTAATATAAAGTATATGTTTTCCTTTAACTGTACATTAAGAACAAAGACATAAATACAAATGGTTCCTGGAATTATTACAGCAGCTTTATAGTCCCCTCTAGGATTCCCACAATGGTACATGCACTTAGAAAGTCAGATCCTCCACCTTTATGTTGTATATTGCTACTGTTTCCTCCACTAGAATGTTTTTCAAAAACCTATGGGTAATGAGTCATATGTGATTACTTGTTAATTGCGTTGTCACTAAAGGTGTTAGATCCTACAGACAGTTATTATGTGTCTGTATATAAAATCCTTTGTTCTGTGTCTTCTATCTCTGCCTCTCTAATGCAATTACAACTATTACAACTATTTCCTTTTCAAAAATGCAGGTCCCTTTCTCCAAACCTTATCAAATGTTTCATTCTTGTGTATCCAAGATTTATTGCATGGGGAAGAGCAGGAAGATGCTCAAACAAAACAGTTTCCCAAAATATACACTGAAGTGAATGATTAGCTGTAAATCAGTTAAAGGCAATGATCTCTTCCATTTCACTGGGGAATTTAGCAAGGTATAGGAGCAAAGTATGCTGCTCACAAACAGCACATTAGGAGAATTTGCCTTTTAGGTATTTGCCTTTTATTTGTTAGCTTTATTATTGGATGTGCTTACAGCAGAGAAAAAGAAAGATCATTTGTCCCATAAAGTTGTTTAATATAACCAGAAGTGTTGATTTATCAAAGGTCGAGTGTTAGAGTTTTCTTTAGCTTGAATGAACTTGAATGAACTCGAAACTTAATGGAGTCTTATTTAAGAAAAAACTCAAATGTGAAAAACCTGATTGTACGAGTTCGAGTCCAGCAGGCAAAAAAAGACTCAAATTGTTTGAATCATTTGAATTTTCAGGCAAACCCTCCTAAACCCTCCCTTGAAAATCAAGCAGGCTGTTAATGTTTTCAAATGGTTCAAGGGACCTCTGCCATTGACTTATACATAACCTCGACAGGTGATTTTCAGATTCAAGCTATTTCCAGGGTTGGGGTGTAATAAATTTTAAATATTCAAGTTTTTTTTTTTTTTTTTTTAAAAACTCAATTGATTCAGGGTTTTTTTTAACCTGAAAATGTGAGTTTTACCAACATTTTGGTGGAAAAAACAACTGGAACCTAAAATTGTAATTTAAGCTTAGTTGCCCCCCTAAATGAAACAGTTTGTGTGCAAGATTATTGTATATCAGTCTTGTGTAATAGATCACCTCCCTGATAGTTACTGCAGTTACTAAAAGGCCCAGGGCTGCTGATATGGCATAGCAACAGGCCTCTCTCACACTTAGCAAATGTTAGTAAGTGATCGCCATGGATAAGGGTGATTGTTATAATCTCAATACAGAATTCGATTTGGGGAAAAGAGACTGAACCTTCAGTGAACTTAAAGTGATGTTTGAATTACACTGTAATCATTGAGTCAGTTGATGCTATGAGAAAAGTGCATGGATGGCAGTTTTAAAGGGGTTCTTCACCTTCAATTTAAAGGAGAACTAAACCCCCTGCAATGTTAAGTCCCCACTGGCCACCCTCTGTTGGCCCCCCTTCCTGCCTACCCCCTGCACAGTCTTACCCCAGGATTCTGTCCCCTCTTTAAATAGTGACCACACATGCAGATTGAGCACAGCTGAGCTCACGCCCGCCATCTTCTTTTCTTCGGTAATCTTCATGTCTTCTTCCTCCACTTCGCAATTTCTGTCTCTTTCGGCGCATACGCATTTGTTAGTGCGAACTGGAAGATTGCTCCAACTGCGCATGCGCCATCACACCACTCACTTCATGAACATTACCGAAGAGAAGAAGAATGTGGCCGTGAGCTCCGCTGCGCTCATTGCATTGCCGTCACTTTTTCAAGAGGGAACAGAATCCTGGGGTAAGACTATGCAGGGGGGGAGGCCTCTACAATTCCAATACTGCAAATTATATTCACAGTTTCTTCAGAGAACACAATTTTGTCAAAGCTAATTCTTTATGATGTGTTCCTTTCCTGTTCTGTAAAAAATGTTATGGCACATATTTACAAATTACACATCTGAATCACTCTGGCATACAGATCCCTAGACACATGATGCCCTTGTCTCTTTTATATCAATATTATTTTACCTTATTTCACATGTAGGGACCAGGTCATGCCATTCGATCTTTTACAACCAAATTGATCACAGTTTTACGCCCCAAAACAAGTATTTTAAGTGATCTAATTTGTATCCACAGTGAACACCAATACTGAAAAGCATGGATGGCCAATGAAAAGGCAACAGGTAAGAAGTAACAGCAGGGATCATTACTCCTGTATTTATCCAGCTATCATTAATAAACTACATGCAAGACAATATGTGAAATTCTAAAACAACAAGCACAGTAGCTTTATCAGTGCTATGCCACATACTCTGCACAAGAAAGCCTCAACCACAGGATATTTCACAGAAACCTCTTAATTACAGTTTCACCATAAAATCTCTCACTAACAAGGCTTGGTCATCATCTCCTATCACTCCCGTCTGTTTCCTTAAACCAATCATCCATGGAAAGAGCAATTGTTTGTGGTTAATAAAGACTTAAGGCACAATACTGGAATACTTGCCCAGTTAATGTGCTACCTTGAAGTTCTATCAATAGAGATGTGGGACTGTATACTCAGTCTGGTTGCTATTATGCTTGATGTTCTGAAGCATTGAAATAACTCTACCTGTACGAATATACTGGTCTTTGCATACTTGTGCACTCTAAAGAATATGAGTTGTGAGTTTAGGTTGGGTGGCCTAAAACAAATTTCAGAAGTAAATGATAGTTAATATACAGTAGAGGGGCAGTCACCAATAACCACCACCAGCACCAAACACCCAATGCCTCACAATATTCCACATTTCATCTAGGGGCACATTTACTAAAACTCAAATTAATTTCTCTTTAATTTGAGTATAATTTGAGTTTTCCCTTCCCTGATTTTAACTCATTTATCAATCATTTTTCTCGAAAAATCAGAGGGACAAAATGTCATGACAAAATCGATTGTTAATTCGAATTGTACAATTGTTGCTCTGAAAACTCGATTTTATCGCGTTTTCTCTATGAAAACTGAACTTTTTCAGCTTATCAGATGAAAACCCTTAATTTTCTGGTTTATCCAATGCAGATCACAAGGTTAAGAAACAACTTCAGGGACATGTACCATTGACAGTTAGATCTATTTTGATGTTTATCAAACTTTTCCTCACAGTCAGGAAAGTTTTTAATGAATTGACACATGTATAAAGATGATTAGGCCCATTTGCCAAAATATGTTTGACTTTGACAGCAGTTGAACACCATGTTGCTCCAAGAGGAATTGAATCATTTCTACTTTGTTTATTGGCCCCAATATATTGTATAATAAGATCCAGTCACAGTTCTTTCAGCTTTGATTTCTTAGTATTATTGATGAGTAAATCTGTAAGGTTTGCAAAACGGTTAAAAATTGCTAAACATTAGCATTGAAGGCAATAAGCATTTTCATGGTTTTATTTTCACAAAAGTCAATGGACATTTTTTACATACAAAATGCATGGAAGTCAATGGACATTTTCTTGTGGCATTTGTTCCATCACATTTTTCTAGTGCATTTTTTCTTGGAAAAATGTTTAGGCAAAACTCTATACCTGGCAAAAAATTTTGCTCATCACTAGTTTTTGAGAATACTCTAAGGGTAGAACCCAGGCTAAAATAGTGCCTGTGAGTGCAGACCACCAACGGGTTTAGATCTGCAGATCATTGAATTTTGGCCTGCGTATAATTATATTTTTATATTTAGCACGCAGGTTGATGATCAGCCTTGTGTGGCTGTAACACAGTAGGACATTACATTCTAGAATGCAAAACATTGTGAAGGATAAGGCCAATCATTCTTAAGGTGACACTGTGATTATTGAAACAGACTCATCTGAATATTAAGAGTATGTTAAGATACTTGTTTAGTAGTATTTAGTTAATGGTTCATTGTCTGGTAGGTCTAACAACAAAAATAGCAGTATACTTGTCTCCGCTAGCTGTTGCTGCTTAGCAATGTGTTGGCTGTACAAGGAATGCACTTGGTTAAAGAAAGGACAACTTGGGGACTGAGTAGTAACAAAAAACAACATAATCTGCAGTAAAGTAAAATAATTCATGTAATCATGATGTTTTTTCTTAATGTTTGTTAAAAAAAAACCTTCATTAAAACTGTAATCACTCATAATGTAATAATAATGAATTGTTAAATACAACATCACATATCAGCATATATACTGTATATATATTAGGGATGCACCGAATCCAGGATTCGGTTCGGGATTCGGCCAGGATTCGGCCTTTTTCAGCAGGATTCGGATTCGGCCGAATCCTTCTGCCTGGCTGAACGAATCGGAATCCTAATTTGCATATGCAAATAAGGGGCGGGGAGGGAAATCTTGTGACTTTTTGTCACAAAACAAGGAAGTAAAAAAAATTTCCTTTCCAACCCTTAATTTGCATATGCAAATTAGGGTTCGGTATTCGGCCGAATCTTTAGTGAAGGATTCGGGGGTTCGGCCGAATCCAAAATAGTGGATTCAGTGCATCCCTAATATATATATATATATATATATATATATATATATATATATATATATATATATATATATATATATATATATATATATATATATATATATATATATATATATATATATACACAATTCATAAACATACCGGCACTCTCGACAACAGAGTTAAATATGCCTGGGTGCAGAATCACCTGTTCTCTGTTCTATATACATATATATATGTAAATAGTTACCATTCTGGAAGCAAGTGTATAAAAGGGCAAGTAGCTGAGAAATAAGAATTTTTCACTTTTTGAATTTTATTATGTACTGTTTTTACATTTTTTGCTCCAATCTCATACTACTGAATATTTTATCATTTTCCCAGCTTTTACAGGTGTTTGTCGAGCATTGTGGATTATGGAATGTAAATTTATAGTAAGTTATAGATTAAAGCAATCTGAGCAAGTGTGCAACTGCCATTCTTTTCTTTTTTTGTGTTATTTGCCTTTCTTTTCTGTCTTTCTTGTTATATATAACTAAAAATATGTCATCTAGTTTAGTTGGCAGTAAATGATTAACTGAACCAGAAGCCAGATCGATTGTTACTAGAATTGTTATTGATGGCAAGGCCCTCCCCTGTTACATTCCTAATTTAACCCTCTTAATGGTGAGATGGGTCCCCCACCAGAAAACTGGAAAGCAGACTGAATCCCAGACCAGTGCTTCAAATAAATGCTATTTCTGAAATACCTCCCAACTATATCATTCTGAAGTTTTTCATTGGTGTTTATTGATAAACAGTTTTTTGTCCATTTCTTTCATTACTCGTAATAATTAGGGGTTATTTTATTTAAAATAAAGTGTACTGTTAAAACAACAACAATCAAAGCTTTACTAACACAATTAAAGCACTCGCACAAAGATGACTATTGTAATACTTGTTTTCAAAGTAATTACTGAAACATTTTGGAATAATTCAGGAGGATGATACAGACTGTCTGGCATGTGCCAACCCCAGAGCAAGCCAAACATTAATCTGCTCAACCACTTTAACAAACTGTATTGTTCCAGCACACCTTATTTGCTTACTGGTGTTGCAAGATGATTTGTCCATCCCACCTGAGAAAGCAAATACTGAATGCTCCCTAATTAAAGGAGGCGGTGGTTTGGCTTTATAAAGGAGCTCTGTCTGTGAAGCATTCCCATTTTTTTATGAAGTGAAGAGAGAAGGCTTCTTCAAGAGGAGGATAATACATTGGGTGGCACCTGAATACCTGAACAGCAGCAAAGAGCACTCCCCCCTTCCTTACATTTACTTTGCAGAATGGGGATTTCTTTACCTGGCTTTCTCAAGTGCTGTGGAAGAACAGACAGCAAGGATCTGGTAAGTACCTGAATAATACAGAGCTGGGTCAAGTATAAATCCAAGCACTGGGAAGTGGGCCAGCAGGCAAGTTTTCATTCTGCTCTGGCTGTTTAAAGAGATCGCACAAGTTAAAGACACGTGTCTGTGCAATGATAGCTCAGAACAGGCATAAGGGATGTGCTGTGGAGCGAATCTGGAAACTTCATATAACTAATAAGTGAGATTTATTTTCAGATGGGCAGATTTAAATTTTTCCAAGTGTTCATACTTAAAGGAAAAAGTACATAAAAGTGTCCAAGTGTACAAATATTTGAACTAGATTAGGTTTTAGCACCTGTTGAACAATGCACATCTGGTATGCAAGGGACCTAGTGTGTATCAGACAGGAACTGCTCTTCCCCTCCCCCAGTCTTTTCATCCAAAAGTTTCCAAAGCTCCACAGTTTTCTGTTTAATACCTCTACGAATTCTACATCATGCTTTTCAGTTTCTAACTTGATTTTCTTCATTATCTTGCACATAATACAATTTGAAAGAATAAATTGTTTAGGTATGGCTAGAAAACTTGATATTCCACACAATGTATATATGTAGAAGTTTAAATTCTCTCTGTTTCAAAATGAAGGCAGACTGTAGGCATCTTCCAAACTCAGACCATTATGCAAACTCAATGTCAATTGTTTTCCAGTAATTCAGTCATAGCATCTCAATCCATTATAATGCCTGAAACTGGTGCTTGGGGCAAAGACACGCGTGCCATTCTGTGTATCTATCTACATTAAAAAAGGGAAATGAATATGCCTGTCTGCAGGTTCCGCAAATATCGGTGACCTTTTTGTACTGAATCGGTTCTGTAAGTGTTGGAATTTTATTAAAGCTACAGTATGGATACATGTTTCAAACTGTGAGCAAGGGTTAGGTGCTCATACTCACTCCAATCACCCTTCATTCTGCAGTGACTGAAACTCAGGGAGGCAGTATAGTGCCTATACAACATATCAGCTCTTTGCATGCACTGTATGGAGGAGAGGTACATGATTCATTACTCCTGTACACCCTGTGCATAATCTCTTCTTTGTTGTTATGCCTAGAAGCAAAGGCAGCACAGATAAAAAGGGAGGATGCCGTTTCTCTGTTCTTTCACAGAGATTCTGACTTGACTTCATGCAATCCCATTTCCTTACTTTGATGCTACACAGGCAATAAGGAAGTTAAGGTAGAAAGAGTGAATTCATGACTTGCTTTGCTACCCTATTAAATAGTGCCTAATTTCTGAGCTTACATAAAACATACGAAACAAATTGTCGTTTGAAAGGACAATATGCCACCCCCTTTGGAATGGAATTATTCAGGTGAATTAACACTATCTGAACTTGCATAGTGGATGGTGCACATGTTCTTAAGGAATACAGGGATTTCAAGTTCCAAAATCCATCACTTTATAATGGAACAAGGTAAAGGAGGGGTTACATTACACTGAGACTGAGGAGTGGGGAACTGCTCCCAGTGAGCAGAGAGACGGACTATCATGGTTTCCTTTCAGTCTGTGGAATTAGGTGTGACTAGTGATGGGCGAATTTGCGCCGTTTCGCTTCGCTGAAAAATTCGCGCGAAATTTGCGAAACGGCTAAAAACGGCGTCCGTTTTTCGAAAAAATAATTTTTTGACGCTGGTGAATTTTTGCCGCGAATTTTCGCAGGGTTTTTCGCGAATTTATTCGCTGGCGGCGAATCGCGCGAATTCGCGCCTGGCGAATAAATTCGCCCATCACTAGGTGTGACTCAAGAAGTTCAGATAGTGTTTATGTGCCCTTTTTTAAATACACAAAAAGAATCGTTTCTTCAGTCCTAACTAATTGCATTCAATCATATGATGTTGTGGAATTGTAAACAAAATACAATTATATTTGAACGGAAAGGCCATCTCCAATAGACTCCATTTTATCCAAATAATTCAATTTTTTTTAAAAAAAATGAATTCCTTTTTCTCTATTATAATAAAACAGTACATTGTACTTGATCCCAACTAACATAGAATTAATCCTTATTGGAAGCAGGCCCGGATTTGTGGGTAGGGTTGCCACCTTTTTAAAAACCTTTTACCGGCTGCTGGGGGGCGGGGACATAAAGGGGCGGGTCGTGACGTCAAAAGGGGCGGACCGTGACGTCAAAGTGGGCGGGGCCACGACATGGACGCTAGAAGAAGTAAGAGAAAAGGTAAGTTTCAGGGGATGTTCCAAGGGATTGGGGGCAGGCCGAGGGCTCCTTTTAATCGCATTACAAATTTACCGACAGCTACATTGCCGGTAAATTTGTAATACCGGCCTTGGCTGGTATTTTACCGGCTAGGCCGGTAAAATACCAGCCGGGTGTCAACCCTATTTATGGGAAGGCCACCTAGGCCCGGGCCTAGGATGGCAGGATTTTAGGGGGGCGGCATGCTGCCCAACCACACCCACATTGGTTCAAAAACACTGGGGATGCGCAGGAGATACAATCTCCATGAAAATTTGCATGAGTAAAGGGTAGGGACAGGGGGGACAAACGGCAGTGGGCCTAGGGGCGCCCGCTATGTAAATCCGGCCCTGATTGGAAGCAATACCAGCCTATTGGGTTTATTTGATGTTTACATGATTTTCTAGTAGACATAGGGTAGGAAGATCCAAATTACGTAAAGATCCGTTATCTGGAACACCCCAGGTCCCGAGCATTCTGGATAACAGGTCCGATACCTGTATAATGTTACTTTGCAACAAAGAAAAACTTCAGGAGCTTTTATGTGCCAAAGTTATCCTTTTTTACAAAACTCAGGCAAACTTATGAAGATTGCATAGTTTTTTTTTTCCGATGTAAAACCCTGTGTGACCTCACACAGTGTTTCCTTTATGACTGACTGAGTACAAAAGCTCAGACAATGGTAAATGTGTCCCTCAAATATATACTTTCCATATAATTTTCCATGCGATGAATGATCTTTAAAGAGCACTTTCTGTTTGAGCAGGTCAGTCATATTTATCAAATGTGTTTTATAATATAGAAGATCATTTCAGAGGAACTAATAGGATTAATAGGTTTACTGTAGCAGCTTTGCACTGCTTGTGCTAGGGGCTGGTATATACCATGGACCTATGGAGAAAAAACCAAATGTTACACAAATTTCACACTAATGTTACATTAGCTCCTCTTTAATAAAAGACCCACTGTATTTTTCCATAGACATAACGCAATATAAGAATTTTATTTATTTAATTTATTGATTTAATATTTCCTGAATAATTTACTGACATGAATGTGTTTCTCAATGTCAAGGGTACAGAGGTGGAAAATACAGATGAGAACAAGGAACGTGGGAACTGGTCCAGCAAGTCTGAGTACCTGCTTTCCATGGTGGGATATGCTGTAGGGTTAGGAAATGTGTGGCGATTTCCTTACCTCACCTTCCAACATGGAGGAGGTAATGTTATTCTTTAAACTGTTATCACACTGTAGTTGATGGCGCTCCATGTCTTGTAGACTCACAATGAATTGCATCACTGAAATAGAAGGTGCACATATGGGGAGACAGCAAGTAAAACAGTGATATTTGTAATTTCCAATTGCAGCTCTTTGGGTACAAAACAGCCCTGTAAGTGCTGATACGATCTGTTCAGTTTAACAGCACAGGGACATGGAAATTCAAAAGGGCTCTGCTGGCACAAATCTCTCAAGAATGTATTCAATCCAATAATCTAAAATATATTTCCTCACTGTGCCCTACTTTCGAAATTCTATATGTTTTCCACAAACGTTAACATATGAGTTACCACAACAAGTTGGCACTTTTTCAAGTGGTTTCCATTTTCTCTGTAATAATAAAACAGTACCTTGTATTTAATGGTAATTAAGCTGCATGAATCTGTACTGGTGGAAAAACAATCTTATTGGGTTAAATTAAAGTTTAAATTATATTAAGCAGAATTAAGGTATGGACATCCAAATTACAGAAAGATCCTTTAACTTGTAAACCTCAAGCCCCAAGCATTCTGGACAATAGATCTTATATCTGTACTCAGTGCTAGATTAATGGGGTTATTTACTAAAATCTGAATTTATTTCATAATATTAATAAAAAAAAAGCTTGACAAACTTCCATGCCTGATTTTAGCGTATGAATTAATTTAAAAAAAAACTGATTTCATTGGATCATGAAAAAACTCAATAAAATAGAGCGAAAACTAAAATCACATGAATCTTTAGGACTTTTTCCCCCCGAATCACTAAATCTTTTCAGTGTTTGCCCGAAAACCCAGAAAAAGTTGGATTTTCTGCCTAAACCCAGCGCAGACCACAATAACTTCAAACTGGGATAGGTGCCTCTTCTTTTGACTTTTACAGGACCTCAACAGGTCTGAGGTTGTGGATTCTGCCTTTTTGCAACATTGGGGTATAATAAATCTTGAAAAATGTGAGGTTTTTTTTCCCCATAAAAAATGTAAGTTTTTGTCAAAAAAACTTAATCAGAGAAATTCAAGGTTTTGTAAATAACCCCCTTAATGTACTAAAAAAATTAAGATACTGTGCTTCCCAGTCCTTGTTTTTATTGGTTTTGTATTTGGTGATACAGAAGTATTACTTAAGTATTTAATAATGCTCAGGTAGCATTTGGCTCTTTGGCATATCTGTGCTCTGTGCTTCCTAAATTGTGCACCTGAACTACATGGAGTGCAAGGACCTTTGCACTCATTGTTGGACAGGGAGGCAAAGTAATAAAAAAGAACATGGTGCTTTGCTCCTGTTTTTTGTACTTTGAAACCTGCCCAAGAGGTTGTAAATGTGTCCCATAATGTAACTAAATATAATTTGTAGGATAAAGACTGTAGCACAGAATATTACAATGGTGAATAAGTTCCTTTAAAAGCAAGCTAAAAATTGTTCATGCTTTTTTTAGGTGCTTTTCTTATCCCATACATTATCATGCTTGCCTTTGCTGGTCTACCTCTGTTTTTTCTGGAATGTTCCCTTGGCCAGTTTTCAAGCTCAGGACCAGTAGCTATGTGGAAAGTCCTCCCAATTTTTGAAGGTGAGCAAACTTTAACTTTTGCCATCAGAATAAGATGATTCTTTTATTTTGAATATAAATAATGATGTTGACATGCTGCTTTTAAGAAATAATGTTGTTTATTGAATTAATCATATATTATAGTTTTTATCTTGTGCCAATCTTTTCCAAAGCACTTTACAGAATATTAGTTTAAACAGAGGTACCTCTAGTTACATTGATTGCAATGAAATTTGGATGATTGAATTTTGTTACAAGCTACAGCATGTTAATAAAGATAAATATAAACATTTAATGTTTATCCTTTCTTTTTCTTTCTTTTTCTTTCTTTTTCTTTCTTTTTCTTTCTTTTTCTTTCTTTTTCTTTCTTTTTCTTTCTTTTTCTTTCTTTCTTTCTTTCTTTCTTTCTTTCTTTCTTTCTTTTTTCATAGGTGTGGGAATCACAATGGTCCTCATTTCCACTTTGGTCACTATCTATTATAATGTCATCATTGCCTACAGTCTGTATTATTTATTTGCCTCCTTTACAAGTGTATTGCCATGGTCAGAATGCTTTGAATGGGCAGATGAAAAATGCAGCAAGACACCGAAAGGTAAATCTTTACTTTGCTATTCTATCAGTTAAGAAGAAGGTAGATTTTTTTTCAGTACTACAGCAATATACAACAGTTTTATATCTAGCATCAAGTATTAGAATAAAACACCAAAACATTAATAAAAAACTTTTTTCATTCAACTATTTGCTTAAAGACCACTATCATGAAATCACCTTAGTTTGATCACATACCGTGCTTGTAATTGTTTTGAAAAATAATAATTACACAATGGGGGAATTTTTAATAAAAGTTATTTTGGGGAGCTTAAAATAATCGACAGTGTTTTTTTTTTTCTCCAAAGTACTCTGCAATGTAACTCTAGGTCACGATATTGAAATGGTAAATCTGACATGGGTGAAAGCAAACAACTATACTTGTATAGCAAATTCAACTTTATATCTAGAGACTGAACTTCCAAGCAAGCAATACTGGGAGTAAGTATATATATTTTTATTTAATTAGATACGCAAGTTATAAGGCCAAAATATGTGCACTAATAATTATTGAATTTACAAATGCACGATTATTCTTCACCAAACATCAGGAAACTACTACATATGGGGAATGAATACCGAATAATGTTACCTAGTAAAAATAGTGATTTCTAGTATTTATTAGATGGCAACACAACATTGCGTTAAAGAAAAAATATACCCTACTATATACCCTATTGGTATGCATGGTTTATATTTTGTTAATGCTGTCTTTAAACATATGTATAAATATCTTGTGGTGTGTGTAGATAATATTGCTACTGTGAAAATATTTATGCATGGCAATTTGAATTGCCCTTTTGCTTGGTCCACCTCATATCTTCTGCATACACTTATCCATGCAGTGTTGCACAGTAGAGCTCATGGGCACGATCTTCTGCATCTTCGTAGAGGGACCATCGACACTAGGCTATTTGAACTGCACATGCACTGGAAAGCTCCATAAATTGCAGAAGGGAAGGAAGAGGATTTGAAGAAAACCGAAGTTGGTGCCCATGAGCTCCACTGCACTGGATAAGTCAGTGTGACATTTAGGGGCACTTTTTGTAGTAGGGAGGAAGCAGGGAGAGGGACATTGGAGGGTAGTGGATGGGGATTTTTTCTTTAGGGGGTATGCTCGTTTGAATGCATAACTAGTGGTATGATCTGCCATTGTCCATGAGAAAAGCATGTTGTTGCTAATCATTTAATGTTTAACGCTATAAACATTTATACTACTACTGGTCTACTTCCTGTAGACCCAGGTGCTCATTCTAAGATTCCCATTATTTCCAAGGAACTTGTCAAAATCCTATAGACCAAGGAGATTCAAGGGGTTGTATACCAATATATACAGTATATTCACTTGATTCCTTTGGCTGAGTGTAGTATACTGCAGCTCTAGCTTAGAAAAGCTCTGAAGTCTGAAGAATCATCTTTTGGCTCAGTCCAGAAAGAAGAAAAATAATGATATATACTGTATGTTTGACAAGTCATTAATACTTTTAATTGTTTTTGTAGTAAAGTGGCTCTGAGGCGTTCAGGTGGACTGCACGAGACCGGTGATGTTGTATGGTACCTGGCTCTCTGCCTTCTATTAGCATGGATAATAATTGGAGCTGCATTGTTTAAAGGAATAAAGTCATCAGGCAAGGTTAGTTTAGGAACAATGTACTGAAAGAGATACAGGTTTCAACTTGTAAGTAATATTCATTTGCATAGGTGTATACTTGTGATGCAAGTCTGTCAACAAAACATATGAATGGATACAATCAGCATTTCATTTCTGCTTTGGCTCTGGTTTGTCAATTTTTACCTTGTCCTGTGATATATTAATAATGGCAATGGTATAATAATAATAATGGTATAGCAAATTCAGTTACAATTAAGCCTATGTTCTTCTTGCCAGGCCCTGTTTTCAGAGTCCCTGCAGAGGACTCCAGTGCAATGCTAGAGAATTTAAAATAATGATATGGAATTATATTTGGCATTCACAGTAGAACATCAAAATAACATTATTAGAGGAGTGAAATATTAAAGGAACATATAAAAAATATGTGATCAGCATTTACCAACAAGAATCTTTTTAAAACATACTTATTCAGGCAGCAAAATTATATTTAAAGCTCTATAAAACATCTGACTGTGTCGTTCATGGTAGAATGTCATTAGTAATGCTATGAGAAATTAAAAAAGTTATGCTTTATGAGAATTTATGAGAATAAATGTGTTTCTACTTTTATACAATATGAGTTTCTGCAATCTGTTGAAAGTAATGCAACACATTATTATGCTAAATATACCAGCTTAACCTGTATTGCAGATACCCGTATTCAGCATAATCCTTTAAGGGTTCCCATTAGTTAAACTTTTCTGCCAAGAACAGCCACATGGAACATTTTGGGTGTATCCCCATATTTAGAAATAAACTGCCTTCCCTCCCTCTGATAAAAATATGTTTATTAAAGAGTAAAATGAATTAAATTAACACTTATGCAAACCTCACAAATAACAAAATTTGTACAATTAGAGGTGGGGCATTAATGCCTCTGTGGCAGTTCACTTCCCAGTACTGGCAATGGTTTAAATGGGTGCTGCAAACTGAAAATCTGCTAAACCAACAGTTTGAACTTCTTTGTTCCATGTATCATGGTACAGCAGACTGAGCAGCCATATGTCTACCTTTGTATGGCTAAACAAAATTCATTCAGTAAGCTGCAAACAACTTATAGTCAAATAATTATAGTACAGTTTATCCAACACACTACTGCATGCATATAATCTCTTGAAACTTGATATGCAGAACACTCGAATTAGGGCAATGCCATCTCACATAGAATCCATTTTAAGCAAATTAGTCTTTTTTTTTTTTAAATTACTTCCCTTTTCTCTGTAGTAAGATAGTACTTTGTGCTTGATGTTACATAAACTGCATTAATCCAAATTGGTGGCTATACAACCATATTAAAGGGATACTATCATGGGAAAAATAAATTTTCAAAATGAATCAGTTAATAGTGCTGCTCCAGCAGAATTCTGCACTGAAATTCATTTCTCAAAAGAGCAAACAGATTTTTTTATATTCAATTTTGAAATCTGACATCTAGACATATTGTCAATTTCCCAGCTGCCCCAAGTCATGTGACTTGTGCTCTGATAAACTTCAATCACTCTTTACTGCTGTACTGCAAGTTGGAGTGATATCAACCCCCTCCCTTCCCCCCCCCAGCAGCCAAACAAAAGAACAATGGGAAGGTAACCAGATAACAGCTCCCTAACACAAGATAACAGCTGCCTGGTAGATCTAAGAACAACACTTAATAGTAAAAACCGATGTCTCACTGAGACACATTCAGTTAAATTGAGAAGGAAAAACAGCAGCCTGCCAGAAAGCATTTCTCTCCTAAAGTGCAGGCACAAGTCACATGACCAGGGGCAGCTGGGAAATTGACAAAATATCTAGCCCCATGTCAGATTTCAAAATTGAATATAAAAAAAATCTGTTTGCTCTTTTGAGAAATGGATTTCAGTGCAGAATTCTGCTGGAGTAGCACTATTAACTGATGCGTTTTGAAAAAAACATGTTTTCCGATGACTGGATCCCTTTAAGTGTATTTAATGTTAATATGATTTTTAATAGATAAGCTATTATAGAAAGACCCTTTATAGGGAAAACCACAGGTCGCAAGCTTTCTGAATAACATATCCTTTACCTGAACATGACCATTTCTTTTAAAATTGCTAAGTAAGACAAAGTGTACTCTTCAATATATTCAAAAGGAAAGCATGTGTGTGTACATAAAAACTTGCTTAACTTTGACCAACAAATGTTTGTGTTTCAGGTGGTTTACTTTACCGCAATATTCCCATACGTTGTCCTGCTTATACTCTTAATTCGAGGTGCAACACTGGAAGGAGCATATGATGGCATCAGTTTTTACATTGGAACACAATCAGATATTTCAAAACTATCCAATTCGGATGTAAGTTTTCTTTTTTACGACAAAATGCTAAATATTTTTTTGTTAGTTTGACCCTTAATCATTTTTTAAATAAAACAATGTTAGTAACATCACAGCATATGCATTCAACCTTGAATTATGCCATTTCTTTCATAAATTTTGGTAAGAAAGTAGTTGAAATATTGTACTTTTTTTCAACAAGCATTTGTAATTTTTTGTAATTATTTATAATACACAGTAGATAATGTATGGGTATACCAGCAAAGCTAATTTTGATGCTGTAATTTCTTTTTTCTTATGCTATTTTTCTGTGTTGTTCTAGGTTTGGAAAGATGCTGCCACTCAGATATTTTTTTCCCTGTCAACTGCATGGGGAGGACTCGTGGCATTGTCATCCTACAACAAATTCCACAACAATTGCTATGCTGATGCCATCATGGTCTGTGTCACAAACTGCTTAACTAGTGTGTTTGCTGGTTTTGCCATATTTTCAATCCTTGGACATATGGCCTTTAAAGCTGAAAAAGAAGTAAAAGATGTGGTAGATTCAGGTAGGTAAGAAAAAATGTGTCTGGTAATGTTCCATCTCATCTTCACTAGACGACTCCCTATAATTTAAGCTTCCAGAACCCTTTTTTCATTACATTTGGAGATTCCACCGAAAAGCAGTGCTAAAGGCACAATACATAAGCTTCTATATACTCTCTATTCTACATAACCTTTTGTTAACAGACTTCCAAAACGAAGTTTTCTTACCTGCTGGCCATACTGGTGTGTGTGTGTGTGTGTGTGTGTGTGTCACAGAAGAAATATTGTGAGCCTTTCTGACATACTGCATGTTTTGCTATTACATTTTAGGATTTGCATTGGCATTTATTGCATATCCTGAAGCATTGTCTCAACTGCCTGTAGCACCCCTATGGTCAATCTTATTCTTCTTCATGCTACTGACATTAGGGCTGGATTCCCAGTTTGCATCTGTTGGTAAGTACAATCTTAAATTCTTTATCCTTAAATTAAATGTAAGAGATAATCCTATAATTTAATCATAATGGGTAGTAAAAGGCCAGTGCTATGAAATGATCTTAAAATTATTCCTTTCATGAAACCCAACTATTTGTGAAACAACTCAGCCTTTGGTTTTTACTGCTTCTATCCTAATTTCCCCTAGCTCAAAACATAGGGTACGTCTTTCTGTCTAAGCCATCTCAAATAAGCACACACACACATTAGCTAGTTGAGTTTAGTACTTGTGTGTTTGAATGTTCATTGATTCGTTGATCATGGATCTTACACAATACATGCTCTAGCTATTTACTGAGATGTTTCCCAGCAATTTTCTAAGTACATATAGAAAATCCAGACCATAATCTGGTACTTCACACCCATTTGGGATTAGAAAACACCTAAGGATTTCTTTGCTATCGGGGGCCTATTTCTAATCCTGGAATTCTTGGGACTCAGTGGGTTTGGATGCTGCTTGAAAAGTTTGGTGCGAAATTATAACTGTACTCAGTAGTTATTTAAATTGAAAGTGAACTGGCTGACATGACATCCAGCCTATAGTTAACTGATGTTTTGTTTTCATATTTCTCTCTCTCTCTCTCTCTCTCTCTCTCTCTCTCTCTCTCTCTCTCTCTCTCTCTCTCTCTCTCTCTCTCTCTCTCTCTCTCTCTTTTTTTTTTTTTTTTCAGCCCTGTCCTACTATGGATTGCAAATTGACCAAATTATTATTAGTTTATCTACAGTATTTTAGTCTATCACTAAATCAAATTGTATTGATTTTCAGTCAATACTGTTGCCACTATTGTCTTCCAGCAATACTAATAATGAGATTGAGTTTGATATTTTGCTGTTGGTAACAGTGGAGAAAACATCAATTACTACATCTCTTCACAGAAACAATAACAACTACCATCCATGATGCCTATCCCAAAGTGATGAAGAAAATGCGAGGAATTATCACTGTAGCAGCCTGTGTAATGTTCTTCTTTCTCGGTATTCTGTGTGTCACCCAGGTACTACAATGTTATTATAAAAATATATTTTCTCAGAAAGCTAATTCAACAAAAGGCACAAAAGCTTTGTCTTTGAAAAGTAGTGCCCAAGTTCCTTCCTCACTTGCTGTTACTTTGGCTTTGCCAGTGTTCTATCAGTCTGCATACATAAGTGCCAGAGTTTAATTTCAAGACACAGATTTTGTATTGGGTTAGTAAGGGAGTTCACCAGCTGCAGTAACTGTCTGCGTTGCATTGTCTTTAGTGCCAATCTCCTGTCTTATCAGCACATCTTGCAGACATATCTGCAACACCCAGCATACAATAAACTGCCAGCTAATGCAACATGTCTGGACAACAAACGCATAAACATTGCCCCATGCCAAGCAAAGCACCATTCATGTCTCTGCAAATTGTCTGAAGATCAGATTTTATGCCACTGAAACATATCTGCAGTGCAAATTGTGAAAAACAAGGAACAATGTCTATTTATTACAGTGCAACATGTATGCATACCTGGACCAGGAAAAGTAATAAATAATGTATATTTGCCATTCATTTATTTACAGAATTGTCTTTAAGCTGTATCTGCTGAAATGTAACATGTTTGTGTTCTTTTTTTATAGTCAGGAATTTACTGGGTTGATCTGATTGATTATTTTTGTGCTGGATGGGGAATCCTCATTGCTGCAATTCTGGAACTCATAGGAATCTGTTGGATTTATGGTGAGCTTCCGAACATAATTCAGTAGCCTCATGTTCTAGCAGTATGCTTATAGACGTACTTAAATGGTTCCCATCATAGCATGAGTTAAATATCTTTTGTTGACCAAAAATAAGACAGAAGTGTGGCTTTACATTTGTAGCCAGTGTGTCTATAAAACCTTAGCAATTAGAATTTTAAATTTCAGGTTGAATGTGGGAAGAATAGAAATTAGAAACCATTGCAAGACACATATTGGATCTTATGGGGATTCGTCAGCCCGAGGACCCTATTATAAATCTGATGCTGCAAACTGGATTTCCCCTCCATTGTGGCTTGGCACTTTGCAAGATAGTTTTATGGCAGTACAGGCATGGGATCCATTATCCGGAAACCCCTTGTACAGAAAGCTTCAAAGTATGGGATGGCCATCTCTCATAGACTCATTTTTATCCTAATAATCCCATTTTTTAAAAATTATTTCCTTTTTTCTTTTGATGCAAACTAAGATATAATTAGTCCTTGTTGGAAGCAAAACAAGCCTATTTGGTTTATTTAATGTTTAAATTATCTTCTAGTAGACTTAAGGTATGATGCTCCAAATTACAGAAAGATCCCTTATGTGGAAACCCCAGGTCCTGGGCATTCTGGATAACAGGTCCCATACCTGTAGTCAATAATGACTGACAAAAAGCACACCATGCATCAATGAGATACAACCCTCAGTAATGCCCATGTAAAAGCCTCAGCGTATCACAATGCCCCATGTATAGTAATTATTAGATTGATACATTGAATGTTATGGGGACTCAGCCTGAGGTCCCCCTTAACAGCCTGATGCTGAAAATTAGGTTTTCCCTCCATCCTAATCATTAATATAAATTGAGAAACTGTAGTATTGGGCCCATTTGAAGGCCAATTAGCTATACTTTTTTACATATTAAATTATTTAAATTTTTATCTTTTGTCAGTGCATTTTTGCTACTGTGAATACCGTTAATATGATCAGAATACTTGAAAATCTGTAATTGTTTTCTTTATGTATAAAACTGAGTTGCAGCATTTCCAAGAAAAGGCACAAACCCTAAGGGGCAAATTCACTATGCGGCAAAAATGCGCTAGCGAAGGCTTTGCCACACTTCGCCAGGCGTAGTTCCCGAACGGTTGCGATGTTGCGCTAGCGATAATATGATAAGCAGTCTGAAGTTACGCTAGCGATGCCTAATTAGCATACGGCATGCAGTTAAAGTACAATGGACGTCTATGCTGCAGCAACTACATTACACAACATAAGGCCAGGGAAACTTAATAAAATTTAATCGAGGTCATATATTGCCCTACACATATGCCCACTGTATAGTTTAGGTGCCAAATGTAGGGGGAAAGGAGGGTACCCCCAAAAAAAATGTATGACCTTTTTCAGCCTATCACCCAGTAAAAAGTAAAAAACGTCAGCATTTTTTTGACAAACTCCTATCTGCTCTATTGCACTTCGCCTGGTCTGAGCTGGTGAAGTAAAGTTTGTCACAAGAGGTAACATTCAGTAAAATCTGCAAGATGTGAATTAGCGTAGTTACGTCCCTTCGCCAGAGCGCAACTTTGCCTGGCGTAAGGGTGCGACGTAGCGCTAGAGTAGGTCTATGTGGCTAGCGAATTTATGCCAGCCCCCATAAGTAAATCAGAGAAGTGGCAAAATTACGTCACGCTGGCAAATTAGCCACTTCGCCCTTTAGTAAACTTGCCCCTAAGTACCAGCCTGTTTTGTTCAAATACAGAAAACATTCTTTTTGAGTTGTGCCATGTACATATCATTATCTAATTTTGCTTCTACAGGTGGCAACCGATTTATTGAAGATATTGAGATGATGATTGGAAAGAAGCACTGGGTCTTTTGGCTGTGGTGGAGACTCTGCTGGTTTTTCATAACACCCCTACTATTAACAGTAAGTTAGGCCAACTCAGCCTGTGCAATGAAAATTCAACTAACTGACGAGAGTTATCTGTGTGGGAAAACTTCAGACTTATTATTTTGTCTGAATTTCAGTACAAAGTAGTAAAACAACTACCCCAACATGTGGGCCCATACACACAAAATACAATTTATGATATGCTGCTTCTGCGCTCAGCTTATGTTTTAGGAAAATAAGATATAGTGGATGTGCAACATTACCAAGGGGCAATTCCATTTTAATTTGAAAAAAAAAAAGCATTACAAGGAAAATACATTTATATTTAGCTGAGGAACAGTCCTCTGTAAATTGTATTTACTTTGCATTGCCTTACAGATTGGTTTATGTTGACAGTAGAATACAGCACTGCTCTTGTTTGTACAAACACTATTTAGTCTGCTGTTAAAAGCATGCCAACTTCATTGTGGCACCTTATTTACCTTTTACTTAGCCTTGGAGTGCTCCTACAACCCCTCTTTTTATACATTATAACCTTACTTACCATCAGCATGGTAATATAATTGATTCTGATTTCCCTTTACAATCATGAACATGATATAATCTACCTTGAATATAGTTTGCACATTTCTCACTGTTCTTATTGTATTTCAGGAATAATAAAAAAAATTGTTTTTTTTTCTAGGTTATCTTCATCTGGTCACTGGTGACCTTTGACACTCCTAAGCATGGTAATGTTGCTTACCCATCCTGGGGTGTTGCCCTGGGTTGGTGCATGATCATTTTCTGTATCATCTGGATTCCTATACTTGCTGTTGTAAAAATAATAAAGGCTGAGGGAACCCTTTGGGAGGTAAGGATCAAGCATGTGGTGTGAGTATGTGTTCTTAAAGATGATCATAACTGTATCCAATGGCAACTTTTTAGGATGGCGTTGAGATAAATTTGTATTAATGTTAACATTCCAAACTCAATGGGGGTTATTTACTAAACTCTGAATGCAAAAATCACGAAAAATGTGTGATTTGTTTTTATAAAATCGGACTCTTAAAAAATCACGAACTTTGGAATTTATTAAACCCTGAGGATGGAAAAGTCAGGATCTGAAAATCCGGCATCTCAGACCTGTCGAGGTTGCATATAAGTCAATGGGAGAAGTCCCAATAATTTTTTGATGTGTGATGAGTTTCATGCAATACCCTGCAGTTCTTTGAGTTTTCAGGCGAAAATTCATGAAAATCGGACAAAAAAAATTTTTCCGATTTTTTCCCACAAAGCAAATTTTCGGGAAAATGTAATAATAAATAAGTGTAAAAAACCTGAGGGGATTTGATCTGAGTTTGTAGCAGAAAATATTGAGATCAATTCGGACTGATAAATAACCCTCTTAGTGTAAACCTTGAGCATTAATGGCTGAACATTTTAACATTTGCTAAACATGATCATTAGTTCACTCTAACGTAACAAACCATAAAATTCGAGTTGCAACCCTAACTAGGAACTCCTCACCTTGTGAACATTTTTATACAACAGTAGCAGCATTTCAGAAACCACAATCTATGGTTCTGCAAGATATTTGTCAATGTTCAGTGGTTGTCATTTAGAATTCCTAGGCAAAGGGCAAGGCACTGACCTCTGTACCTTGCAACCAATTTCTGTAGCTGCAGAGCACACAAATGCCCCAGATACAAGTGCTCAATACATGGGCACCAAGAGCTTCACTAACTGAGCTCTAATACCTCAGCTCTCATTACATGATGAAGGACTTTTTTCAGTAATCTCTGTAGTAAATTCTCCTGTTATATATTATATTATCCATTACTTCCCCCACTTGAACTTAGCAAAGTAGCAAAATAACCCACAGAAATTTTATAGTACAGTAGCATAAAAGTCAGTATAACGTAACTGTTTAAAGATGTTGTTGAGTTGACCCTAACTGCTCTTTAACACACAATAGGGGGTTGTGTAATAAAGGGCACTAAGTTTGCTCAGGAGCAACCAAAGAACAACTGCAACTAGCTGACCAGCTTCAAATCAGTTTGCACAGGGACACACAAAGATAACACGATTGCTATGGGAGCTTTCATCTTGATGATTTGTTCATTAAAATGGTCTGTTAACTTTTAGGAGTTATACCCTTATATCTTCTGTCTGGAATAATAGCCTTTATTTTTTAATGAGCTGCTGAAGTAAAAGAAAAGCAGTTGTGGCATAGTCTTAATTCTAATTTGTTCTATACTTATTTAAAGTTTGGTTTGGTATAGACATTTAAATTTTACTTTGCATCTAGTCAATAGAACTAGCATGTTCCATGTTGAAGCACACAGTTGGTATTTCTAATTTAAACATAAATAAATCTGACAATAAATGCTTTTTTTCCCCTAGCGCTTCTTGAAGATATGTGCTCCAACGCCAGAGTGGGGCCCTGCTTTGGAACAGCATCGTCTGGGAAGGTATAAAACAACAGATAATCTTCATAAGGCCAGGAATGCAATGGAGATCACAACCATCGAGGGAGGCTTGTCGGGTTACGACAACAAAGCATTCTCCTAATATAGACAATGCCTTGTATAAGGACAAGACTAAAACTACTATGTGCTTCAATGGAGTTTGCCCAACATATTGTGCCTGAAATTATAGACCGGAAAAAAAGACACATAGAATATTTCCATGGAATTCACTCCATTTGCTGTTTTGTTACAAAGCAACTTTATGGAGCACCAAAAAGAATTCGATGTTCTTTATACTCACAATAGTTGTGATGTTCAGCAGGTAGTAGATTAAAGGGAGCCACGTTAAAGTGGACTAGCATTTTAAATTGTACTTTGTACTTTACCACTGCTCATATTGGTTCATGTATAATATGTAATGTACATTAATAGAACCTCCTTATAAAATAATTCCTAGCGTAATGTACTGTATGATATGTAGAATAGGTGAAGGCTATTTACTTTTACAAACATGTAATAAGTTTACCTGGAAATCTTACTGTTGGGGTACTTTTTTCAGAAAATATCTTTTTCCTGGAACAATTACTATAATTTGTATTTACTTCAACATACCTGCTTTTATTTACAGTGCCAATAATGTTTAACTGTTGCACTTGACATTATTTTAGAAGTTTTTAAGAAATTTGAAATACTTGAAATATTAAAAATCATTTTGCAGGCATACTTGGGTTAATCATGGAAATTTAATGAAATCAATGCAATGACATCCTTAGATGTATTTACATGGAAAATACCACTTTATTAAATAGTAAAGCCGAACTCGTTAACTTCTTTTGATAGCCATTACTCATGAAATACCATAATATATTGTGTAATACCCCCAATGTGTTAATATGTACATTGCAAATCCAGCTGTTTCAATTCAGATATTATATTCATATCCCAACACTCCGCTGGTCATATACCATTGATCTGCCCTCTTAAAGCTGTTGGCACCCCCTTGAGCTCACTGAGGTTGTATTATCAGACGAAAGGTGTGATAGTCCCCTGCAAATCCAAAATAACCCTAGTATTCTGTAATATTTAAACAGTTGCTAATTTGGGTGCTATAACACACTGTTCTACCACTGCTGTATGTTTTGTTTAACCTTATTTTGGGACTTAGGTAAGGGCTGGATTCATTTTGGGACATGGGTAAGGCTGGGTTCATTTTGGGACTTGAATAAGTTTCAATTCATTCTGGGCCTTGGGTAAGGCTAAATTCACGAGAGCTATATTTAAAAAAACGTTTGCAAAAGTTTTTTTTCTTTTTTTTGGGGGTGTGAGTTTTTTAAATGATGCATTGTGATTAACAGAGACTTGATAAAAAAACAAAAACAGTTTACAAGTTGTATAGATGTTCCATTCAATTTCTTTTAAATGACAGTTAAATGTAAGGATATAAGTGCAATGAACATGATTTCTCTTTGTACTGTATTAGTAAATATAGATTTTATCAGGAGCATCCTTGTTGTTGTTCTAAGGTATGGTCGATGCTATGCTCAACAGTTGAACAGCACCCCTAATGCTCACATTTAATAATAGATCAGTTATGACAAGTAATTTATCAGCTCTGTCTGTGATGAACACAAGAGGAAATGCAAATACACCACACAATTGTCACGTTCGGCACCCTAAATCCAGAACCAGTGCTAGGCTTCCTGGCCTCGGCTCTTGCTTCTGCCTTTAACAGCAGCCTTTCACCTCGGGAGGAGCCCTCAGCTTATTGGATGCTGCCAGGTCTTACTAAGAGAGGAGCAAAGCTAAAGGTTCTGGATGAGCAAAGGGGCATGATTGTCTCACCAAGGATACTGGATGGAAGAACACAACTTGGAAGACAGGCCAGATAACACAATGAGGAACAGACAGGCCGGGCCAGCACAAGCAGAGTTCAGAATATTTAGACAGTCCGGGTCAATGCAGGCAGAGTTCAAAGAATAGTCAGACAGGCTAGGTTTAGGATTGGAGAGCGTAGAATAGTCAGGCAGTCAAGGGTCAGGATACAGAGTTCAGAATAGTCAGGCAAGGCAAGGATTAATAACCAGAAGATCAAACAGGAATCAGTAGTAATACACACCTAACAAAAGGCAATGTGCTTAACAATGAAATCGCTTTATATAGTGTTTGAATTTCGCGCCAAGCGCGATGACATCATTACGTCGGAGCGTAAAACCCAGAAGTGCGTGCCATGCGCGCCATAGGAAAGCCGGCACAGGAGGAGAGAGCCAGCAAGCGGCGGGCGTCCCACCCGCCCACTAGACCACCAGGGTAACGTATCGTTACAATAATGTTACATTCAAATAAAATATATACCTTCATTCTTTAGTGTGTGTTTAAGAGCAATGTATATTTGGTCATGAGATTTGGACACTACCTGACCATCTGGGCATGTATGTCAGTTTGAACTCAGTTAATGTGTCAAAACTCAACATCACATCTGCTAATACAGTGATAGAAGCTCCTGCTCCTCTTCAGTTCCCATCAAATTCAATATTTCAAGCAATTAGCACTAACATATAAACAATAACATGTGGACATCCCTGTGTATGGGCAGTCAAAGAGTTTCATTCAAACACCATTGGTGTTTACTGGTACTTTTTCTAGTGGCAGTGACTCACTACATACAACTGATGTGAGATTGTATGCACTTATACCTCACTGTCGTTTATGAATTCTAAGAGACATGATGGGATACAGAAGGGAACACACTATGGGAGAACTACTTATAGTCAAGGATTTGGTCCCAGCCAAATAATTTAAAACTTGGTTAAGTGATTTACAAAAGTCTGGTTGTTACCAATTTACTGGAAGTAGAATGTCACAAGGGAAGACCTTTACTCATCCTCACTCTGGGCATAAATACAAGATGAAACACTGATTTCCATGAACCAGTTTGTGGTATACATGGCTTAGTGTCCCTGAAGACTGGCCTGTGTTGGCAAAGCTTCATTCACATGTAGAGACAAAATGTTCAACCAAAGACAGCATTGTACCAGTACTAAAACATTTTTCAGCAGCTAAACATTATTTAGCCCAGTTTAGACACATATATTTATCAAAGAGTGAAGTAAGAGATCACCACAGTCCTCTAGAGTGAAATTCCACCACTCTTCATTCATTTCTATGGGATTTTAAAATAGTATTTAAGGTTGAAAGTTCACCCTTTGATAAATATGTCATTAAAATGCTATAGAAATGAGTGGAGAGTGGCGGAATTTCACTCTAGAAGACTGTGGCGATCTCTAACTTCACTCTTTGATGAATATACCCCATGGTTTTGATCATATCCCTTCACTCAAGGAGGGGCAGAGATTTGTAGCTACTGAGACTTGAGGCCGGATGGATAAAGCGATTGGATTCAGTTTCCCTCTAGGTTTCAATTAACTACTACCACTCTCAATATTTATATAAAATGTCCTATTTGTGATATTTATTTTATCTCAGTTTTATTTACATGGTCTTGGTACCTTCTGACATGGTCTTACTTGTTAATATACAAGTGTGTCCTTGGCAGAATATATTTGGAATAGTATGCTAATGTAAGGCTATAGTAGCTTTCTACTATAACTGGTAGCTTTACCCCAATAATGTGCTCTGAATGAAGTCCTTTATTTCCTTAGTTCTCATGGGTTGAGCCCTCACAACGTTGTGGAGGCAGGGTGTTGCACAACTTTAAATGTATGGAGTGCACAATAATTGGGCGCCAGTAGTTAGTTGAACAATAACTGAACTGGTTTATTAAAAAATATCCACGTGGGAGAATGCAGGCCTGTTTTGTGGTGCAAATAAACCACTTATTTCACCTTATCGGAGCGCTGCTGGAACATTTTCTGATTAACTTTTGATTTATCTACCTATTGTGGCACAGTAACTGGAAACACACCAAAAGGAAGGCATGTCTCAGGAGACAGAGCAGATGCAGTGTATAACAGGGACTGTGTTGACTCATGCTGAAAAGCTACTACAGGTGCTGATATTAATGAGGTTCACCAGTGATAAAGGTTTGGGGCTTTGAGTGAGTGTTTTGCCCAGGAAGTAGAAACTTGTTAATGGGGAAAGAAACGAAGGTAACTTGAAGAGAGATGAGTTGAAAAAACAGACTTTGAGTAAAATATTTGAATTTTAAGAACTAAGGACTGTCCCCTGGGGATTTTATGATTCACAGGGCACACAAAAAACCAGGGGCAAACATACAGGTATAGGTCACATGAGCCAATTAATGGATAAAGTTCGGTCTTTTGCTCCCATACTTCTTGTTACATAAAGGCTATGGGCACAGAGGCTGAAGGCTCTCTGAGTATTTTTGCAGGCTGATAAAATCAGATCTGCTCCCTGCCCCTGCTCCATTGATCTGAATCCGATCAGCATGCGTGCGCACACACACAACAGAGCTGAAGCTGAGGTCGGCCCAAATAAGCAAAAATGAGGCATCTCCAGGCTGACCTCAGCTTCAGCTCCACCATGTGTGTGTGCACATTATTTCTGGCCAGGTGATCTTTGAGGCAGCAGAGAGAATATCACAAAACTGATGGTTCAATGTAAAAGATGTAAAAGGGCAATATTTACTAATATCTATATTCCAATTGGGTAAGCTTCTTATAGGCCACCTAAAATAATATAATATAATATAATCTGTTGCTTAAAGGGAAAATGTCTTGGGAAAACATATTTTTTCCAAAACGCATCAGTTAATAGTGCTGCTCCAGCAGAATTCTGCACTGAAATCCATTTCTCAAAAGAGCAAACAGATTTTTTTATATTCAATTTTAAAATCTGACATGGGGCTAGATATATTGTCAGTTTCCCAGCTGCCCCAGTCATGTGACTTGTGCCTGCACTTTAGGATGGAACTACTTTCTGGCAGGCTGTTATTTCTCCTACTTAATGTAACTGAATGTGTCTCAGTGTGACTTGGCTTTTACTATTGAGTGCTGTTCTTAGATCTTCCAGGGAGCTGTTATCTTGTGTTAGGGAGCTGCTATCTCGTTATCTTCGCATTGTTCTTTTGTTAGGTTGCTGGGGGGAAAGGGAGGGGGTGATATCACTCAAACTTGCAGTACAGTAGTAAAAAGTGATTGAAGTTTATCAGATCACAAGTCACATGACTGGGGGCAGCTGGGAAATTGACAATATGTCTAGCCCCATGTCAGATTTCAAAATTGAATATAACAAAATCTGTTTTCTCTTTTGAAAAATTGATTTCAGTGCAGAATTCTGCTGGAGCAGCACTATTAACTGATGCATTTTGAAAAAAAACATGTTTTTCCATGACAGTATCCCTTTAAGTATTCATTTTGGATGTAAAATTTTCCTTTAAAAGGGGTGTTGGTATCTCTGCCAGTTCAGTGAATTCCCACACTATTCATGTAATTTTTCACAAGTGTCTATTAAGGCATTTAATGGCCCCTTCTCAAGTTTGTTGCTGTTAAATCACATTAGGGGTAATTTACAAAGACCTTGGGAAGCAGGGGCTGCTCATTCAGGAAGCACTTACTCCCCAGGCCTGGCTGTACTACCCAGCAGCATCGGCAGGCACAGACCACCCTTGTCCCTAAATACAGGGCCCCTTGTGGTCTAGTTTGCTGCTGCTCCTTGACTTGCCTTGTCTGAATGACATGCACAAATTATCATTTTCCCAAAAGACCATCAGTGAGCCCTGCTAATGTTTTCATACACTTTACAATTTAGATGCTACAATAAAATTGCCACTTGTGCCCCTAAATAAGATTTTGTCATCAGTTATTGACTTCTGGGATAAATGGCTTTACTTAAAAAAAAATATGACAGCATATAGCATGAGACCAACAGTTTGATTTTCAGAGTACATATTGTTCAACCTATCACAACCTCAAATTACATTGTGATGTTGTATTGCTTGTATATATTGAAACAGGTATGGGATCCCTTATCCGGGAATCCATTATCCAGAAAGTTCCAAATTACGGAAATGTGCTTTTACCACTTTAAAATTAAAACAGTTCATTGTACTTCATTCTAACTAAGATATAAGTAAACCTTATTGGGGACAAAACAATCCTATAGGGTTTTCTCAATGTTTAAATTATTTTTTAAGCAGACTTAAGGTTTGGAGATCCCAATTACGGAAAGACCCCTTATCCAGAAAGATCCAGGTCCCGAGCATTCTGAATAAAAGGACCCATACCTGTACTATCTACTATACTAAATGCATTCAATGCATGTTTTGCAGAAGCAGATACGTATTTAAAATGTATTTGATTCTGAAAAAAAGACTGTATTTCTGGTGGAAAATTATATGGAGTGTATGTAATAAAATGTTATAAAAATGTCATACTGTATGTACAAATAAAACATCACATAAATATACTGTAGCTATTTCTTGCAATTAAAAATCTTGAATCAATGCTAGTCTTAGGAAAAAAAACATTACAAAAAAATGCATTTCGCAATTAATATGTATTCTGCTCATGTCTTTCATTACATTTCCCTTTAAGTTTGCATACTAATGCAATCTACATTCGTAGAAACACGTCTTGCTTGAACCATTAGCAAATGCAATTAAATGAATGCAAATGAGACAACATTCTCACACTGAATTAAAGTGTAAAATTGGTAAATCAAAGAATATGTAGACTACATATTAGTTCACTTGTTCCACAGATCAATATATTAATGCACAAAACAATTTATATTCTAGAGATTACAAAATCAATTACTAAAACATAATTTGATTTGATTTGGTTACAAGTAAGATTGTAGCCCACCTTTAATTTGGTATTTTACTTCTTTCTGCAACAGTAGTTGTTGAAGGTTATTCTGCATTTTAGAAACCCTTCAACTTTTTCCCTTTTCATGATTGAAATGCTTAATCTCCTCTGCAAAATGACAGTATATTGTGTAGTCCACTAACTGTTACAGTCGTTTTATATTAACTACCAGCATTCAGACTCTGGGAGGAGCCAGATACTCAAATGCTTTATATACACACCTTGGCAAAAAAAACTTATACTACAATAATAGCTGATAGCAAAACAGTACAACAACAGTGTGATAGTGGGACGCTGAAAAGAAGACTAATATCTGGAATTTCATTGCAGCTTGGAATATGGGATTAAATCATATTTTAACATGCTGTCAAAATAGTTCTAAGGAGCTGACACAAGTAAGTTTTAATTTTATAATGTGCCCCTGTTAGGAAAGTTTTAGACTGTCGAAAATACATTTGAATTGTTATTAATATTTTAAATATGATTTGAAACATGTGTAGTGTGAAATTAAAAAAAAATGTGGATGGAATTGCATTTATTTAGCTATTAGAATATTTGATTTTGCTCTAGCAAGAATTCTGCTGCATAATAACAAAGTAGCTTTCACTGTTGGTGTCAATGCCTTACAAAGTGTCTGTTACTATTACTGTTGACAGTTTCTGCAGTTTGCTGGGACCACCACAAAGCATGTCGCACAGAAAACCTAGATCATAAAAATAGGTGAAAAAATGGGCCCTCTCAGTGTTGAGTGATGTGTCCCAGTTTGGTTTACTGAAGAGCTCAAGGAAAATTAATTGAAATAAAACATTCCTATTAACAGAAGCCATTTTTTATTTAACTGGACATGGCCATTGGACTAGCGGAGATTTATTATAATATGTATTGGCAAGTTGAATGATTAAAACACCCCAAGACCTTAAATTATAAATTTTCAAAAATATGTCAGAATATGACCATGTCAGTAATAACTGCCTACCTTACAATCTAGTTACCCAAGAACCTCTGTTGATGGTGTCCTTAGCTAACCTTGATATTGTAGTTATCAACGTGTTCCCAGCTATGTTGCTGTATAGGGATTTGAACTTAAGTGTCGTTTGGTCCTTAGCTTGTGAGGCTCAGTAGACTCAGTAGACTCGGTAGACTGGATGACTGTGAAGATTGACCTTGTGTACCCAGTCTCGGAAGTCATTGTTTTCCGTTGTGCTTTGAATGATAAATATTCAGGACTTTACCAAATAAAGACTACACACTGATAGAATTATTCTATTAGTTTATTAAGCTTTTCTGCTTTTATAAGAGGTTTCCCAAAGTGCACTCATATTATAAAGAGTTCACACAGTCTTTACACTTTTGCAGGGGATCAACACACAGAATTTGTGGATAGAGGAAACATGTAAACTCCCAATGACCAATACAATGGAATGTTTCAAGTGGTTTTTCCATGATAGCAAAAGGCTACAGTAACTGACCTGTACAGTCGATTAAATTGTCACCCAGTAACAATGGAGCTCAATTGTAAACATTGGGCAAATTTGCACCCGGACAGTAACCCATAGCAACCAGTATCAGTAGCTAGCTTTTTTTAAGCCACCTGCAGGTCAAAAAATGAAACAAACCTTTAATTGGTTGCTATGGGTTACTGTGCATAGTTGCATAAAAATGCTGCAAATAATCACATCATGTTTGGAGAAATCCATTAGGTTATGTGGATCTCCAGAAGTGTGTTTACAGAAGAACTAAACCCCCCTTTAGCCAAAATTGGGGGGCAGTGGGGTCTTTTGGCTAAAGGGGGTTTAGTTCTACTTTAACACACCCATGTATATGTATACAGTATATTTTCAGAAATACCAAATTTGTATAAAATTATAGCTCTTTTGCTATCATTTTAAGAGCTTTAGGGCCCAAAATGAAGACCACATAATAAATTGAAGTTTATTTAAAACAACGTGGAAGCCTTCAATCTCCATCTCCCCATGAGTTTCCAGTTAGCCCCTTTATTTTGTTACTGCAGTCTACATTTTTGATGTGTACATGTATGTATGTATAGTTTAATTTATAAAGTGCTACTAGAATATGCAGCTCTGTACAATTATACAATATAGAAAAGTACACACAGGAAAGACAACATTGTGATGAATAAATAAATCAGTAATTCAGTATAAATATACAGAGATCAAGTGCCATGTGATTAGCGACACAGTAGGAAGGAGCTCCTGCCCCAATAGAGCTTACACTCTAAGTAGGTGAATAACATACAGGCACAAATAGGAGGGCAAAGTGTACACACAAAGATTTAGACATTGGCCCTTAAGTTACAAGACTGTGCTCCAAAAGATAGTTAGAGAGGTTGGAAAAGAACCGTGATCCAGCTTTATTAGTGATACCAAGAAAATATAGAATTTACATTGGGATGGTCAGCAATATTAAAAGCAAAGGATAAATCCAGAAGTATGAGGACAGAGTAATGTACTTTGACCGTGGCAGTCTGGAGATCATTTGCAACACTACATAAGGTCCTCTCAGTGGAGTGTGCCGCTATTTAACCAGACTTCATAGGATCCAGCAGATTCTGAGTGTGGAGAATGTTAGTGAAATGAGAAAAGACAAGAGGGTTCATTCAAGGGGCTGTAAATGCAAGAGCAAAAGGGCAACCCTTAGTGCTCATTTCCTAAGTAATGGAGCCTCTCTGACTGCTGCCCTGTGCATTGAATGTCAGGTGAAAGATCAGATGCTCAGTGTAAAGAACAGTGCTGATGTGGGTTGCGTGTTCATGTGCGTGTGTACCTCGAAATGATGTCTGGAGGGGCAGGAGACAAGAGGCCACTGTATCTTGTCTTTAAATAAAGAGGGGAAACTACCAGAAGCTAGAAAGGAATATAATATATGAGTAAGAGTCGTAGTGGTTTATATATTTAAAAAGATGTAATATCTTATAAAAGGTTAGTATATGTATATAGTAATAGTTTTCATATCTGTGGCTTGGCACATTCAGTGAAAATGGCACACAAAAATATTTTGCATAATAGTATTGCTGACTTCAGACATCATTGAAAGCAGTCTTCTCTGCATTCTTATCACTCCCCTCAAATAAACTTGGAACTGGGTAAGAAAAAAACCTTCGCTCTTCCAGACAAATGGGTCTGCCAGTCACACTGCCCTGTGGCACATACCCGAGCATGTCTGGGTATAGCTGATTTCCATCTTGAATTTCTATTGAGGACACCCTCCAACAGTCACAAAATTGTTCCCAGTACCATAATGTATATTAGTTTAACTAGCCACAACAATCTCAACTAAAGACCACAGCTGTAGCCTGTCCCTTTAATATAGTTATCTCTCTTATGTCTAATAACATTGCTCCCGCATGGCGTTTGGTGGCTCTTCACTGTGATGCCCATAACTACAGGCTTTCTGTGTACAGATCATACCACTTTTCTCCAACACAGAATTTTTTAGCAGGGTTTATTATTAGTCTTTTAGATAGGAAGCCTATTTAATCTCCATCAAATCAGCAGCCTTATTATGAATAGGCAGAGAGAAAAGTAGCATCAGTATCTGCCTCCTACACTTTTACATGCACTGTTTAAAGTCAATAGTTTTTAAAAATGCAATAATTGCAACTAATTAAAAATATAAGGGTCAGAAAAGGAATGTGGAAATGCATTTCTGCATCTCATTTAAAGGTGAGGCAAATGATGCCTTTGAGCCTTTCTAGTTAGGAAGCACAGTCTATTATTTTCATTCTGGTGAATGCACTTACAGTTTAACGTGTGAATATTTAATAACTAACTACTTTTACTGAATAAATTCCATCTGTTGTTAAGGACCCCATGCTAGACTATTGTGCCCATTTCTTGGGTTCAAGTTGTATATATGTGTATATCCAATACATATATTTGAGCTCTTGGTATAAGCGAGTTTTATGTTTTTGGTATAAAAACATAGCCATGTACTATTACTAGATGTAAGGGAATAGGTACCATCTTTGTGGGCTGAATTTGGCCAGTACAGACCTAGATCAGGCTCTTCAGCATTTGCCCATTTGACCAGATCTGGCAGGTGCCAGATACCCTAGACAATGATTGTATAGCTGCACTGATGTGATTAATTGTTTAAATCTGTTAAATGGATTTAATATTTATACAGTTAGCAAATAAAAACGCAGAGCTTGGTTGCTTGACCCAAATTTGCTGATTTTACCTGCCCGTGTTTTTCAAATTTTGGTAATTCATTAAAGTGAGTTATTGGCATACAGACAATTAACTGGATAAGGGTGGCTTCGGTGGAATAAACAACCACTTAAATGTATACACAAAAAGATGTTAAAGCAGCAATTTCTAAGCAATGAGGAAATTATCTCTGTTATACAGCAATGACCAACAATGGAGCAGTAATATGTATGGGGTCTGACAACAGTTGGCAAATAATAATACTCAGAGACTTTTTCAATTCTTTGGAACTGATTCACTTTACCTGTGAAGACATTTTAAACAGTGAAGTTATTACATTGTTATTCAGTAGTGATAAGTCTAAAGCAAATGGACATTCTGAGTACTTTTGCAAATGTTTCACCACTCCGAGATGCTTCTTCAGTTCAGTTGGACTTGTAGGCAATTCCCAGCCTTTTAAACCCTTAAGAGTAATGCAGTCACCAAAATCCAATTACACATTACTCATAGGGGCAGATTTACTAAAGTGCCAAGTGGCTAACGATAGCATCAGTTGTTAGCGTTACCACCCACAGAGACATTGCCAATTTACTTAAGGGCGCAGGCGCCAATTCGCTAGCGAAAGAGACAGGTGCTATCGGTCATTCTCACTCTGCCAGGCGACAATTTGCTCTGACGAATGGACGCTACTCCGCAAATTCACTAAAATGTGATAGGCTGCAAAAGTCCTTAGAATTTTTTTTTGGTAACCTGTTTTCTCCAGACATTTTCTAACATATGGAACATTAATTTTAGAGTGGGCTCAAGTGTAGGGCATTATAACAACTCTATTGTCTTTAAAGGGATACTGTCATGGGAAAAAACATTTTTTTCAAAATGAATCAGTTAATAGTGCTGCTCCAGCAGAATTCTGCACTGAAATCAATTTCTCAAAAGAGCAAACAGATTCTTTTATATTAAATTTTGAAATCTGACATGGGGCTAGACAAATTGTCAATTTCCCAGCTGGCCCAAGTCATGTGACTTGTGCTCTGATAAACTTCAATCACTCTTTACTGCTGTACTGCAAGTTGGAGTGATATCACCCCCTCCCTCCCCCCCAGCAGCCAAACAAAAGAACAATGGGAAGGTAACCAGATAACAGCTCCCTAACACAAGATAACAGATGCCTGGTAGATCTAAGAACAACACTTAATAGTAAAAACCCATGTCCCACTGAGACACATTCAGTTACATTGAGAAGGAAAACAGCAGCCTGCCAGAAAGCATTTCTCTCCTAAAGTGCAGGCACAAGTCACATGACCAGGGGCAGCTGGGAAATTGACAATATGTCTAGTCCCATGTCAGATTTCAAAATTGAATAAAAAAATCTGTTTGCTCTTTTGAGAAATGGATTTCAGTGCAGAATTCTGGTGGAGTAACACTATTAACTGGTGCTTTTTGAAAAAAACATGTTTTCCGATGACAGGATCCCTTTAAGGTTCCCTGGACATGTGCAATAAACTGTGTAAATGTAAAGTATTTGCTGCAACATATAACATAAAGAAGTCCATACAACTTAAGTGCAAGATCTCTAGCGAATTTTCACTAGACAGAAATGAACACTAGCGTATCTTTGCTTTGAAATGTTGCATTACCGAAGAACCGCTAGCGAAAAGTCGCCAGCGTTCGGTGCCCAGTATGAATCGCTGCATGTTAGTGAATTGCCATTGTCTGGGCGAATTGTCGCCTGGCGAAGTGTTGCGATGGGTGGACGCTGACAAATTTTCACCAGTTAGTAAATCTGCCCCATAAAGTCCAGTTGCTTTAGACTCATCACTGCTCACCTTTATTAACACACCTTTGTTTTGCTTGTATGTTTGTGTGTGACAACAGTTTTGCAAGGGGGGGGTACTATTATAAAAGGCAGAACAAATACATGTTTTTGTGAAAAGAACAAGGTAAAAGTATATAAGGATAACTATACCAGTTGTCAGTCAAACACATTTTTCAGAATACCATGAAATTCATGATATGACTGGAAACAGATACCTTCTCTAAACTGATAAAAACAGGAAACATACATAGAATTAGTAGAATTTAAATTTAGATATCAAGGCTGTGCATTAGAAAATGTAAATATTACATAAGTATTGTCTATTGTATGAATATGTTGCATGTGTTTTGTCAGAATATCATTGTCTTAATTCAGGAATCCCATGCTAGCAGCAGTGATGAAAACATAGAGAGAGGAAACTGGTCCCGAAAATCAGACTACCTACTTTCATTGATTGGCTATGCTGTGGGCCTGGGTAATGTCTGGAGATTTCCCTATCTTGCCTACAAGAATGGAGGAGGTATGAGTGTATTTGTTTATAGAAAATACCAATGGCATGGATAGATTTATTGTGCCAAGGCCACATTGGCAACATAAAGATGGGGATTAGGGAAACCAAGAAGGGAATTAGGAAAACCTATTTCTTTTTTATATCTATTGTCTTTTAGTTTGCATATATACCACACCTTTTATCTTATACCCACTTTTAGACTGCAAGCTCTTTTGGGGAGGGTCCTCTTTACCTCTTATAGCAGCTATCAATTATTTTGTCTATGTAATTTATAAGCACTGTAATCCCCCACAGCAGTTTAGAGAATAAGAAATGTTTTCAGTACTACCAGCACCAGAAGGATATCCAACAAAGATTACAAATATAATTGTAGAAAAGGCCATAAAGGTCTGGGCATAGGTGGGACAGATTGCTGAGATTGTAAAAAGACCCCTACTGTAAAGATTATACTTTATTTTTACCATAAACAAGGAATGACAAAGGAGAACTTGTGCCTTGAAATTCTTTCTTTCACTTTCTGTGGCTGAGCAAATAGGAACTATTTCAATGACTGTTTCTAGCAATTATTTACCATAAACAAGGCATTGTTTGTTTGCTACTGTCCCCCTTGTGTCATTACCCTGGAAGTATATCGCAAGATCCTGTAAAGATGTAAGAGTTACTATTAAGAGCCCCCACTACGTTGGTTAACTTTGATGCTTATCAGCCCATTCTTTTTGAATAAGAATGGCAAATATTGTTGTCTTGCAGCAGTACAAATATCCACCCAAAATATAATCTTTGTATCCTCGTCCATCAAATTCTAAAGCAAAGGGATTTCTTTTTCTTTTTTTTTAATCACTGGTCAATGAATGGCAGACTGAGGTCTATATGTTTATTCATTGACTAGTTAATTATTGACAATCCTATTTTCTTTTTAAAAGTTCACAGTACCATATTGAATGGTACTTAGAGAACACCATACAAAGCACACTGAGTGATCATTGATTTATATGACTATATGAAATGTGCATGCAGGCTTTAGCTGACCAGCCATAATTATCTGCTTTGCCTCTTCTGCACAAGAGCAGACTGATTAAGCAGATACACCTTCAGTTCAGTTCCTACAAAGGATCAAGCAAGCAAACACTACAACCAAATGCTCTGACATCAAATAAAAGGAACGAATAGGTTAGTTGCTAAGCAATAAAAAGCCTTTGCCATATCCAATTGTTACAGTTGTGCAACGCAATTGCACAACGGTTTTATTTACTTACCTTCTTAGTGAGGATATTCATTTCTCCTGTAAATCTGAATATTTCTCAAAATCTTCCATTACAGCAATGTTTTAAAGAAGATGTAAACCCCCAAAAAGGATTCTTTCAAGCACATATGTTTTGAGATATTAGCACTATTAGACTGCCATACCAGGTGTTTGGCTCAGCAGCTGTCTAGCAGGGTCAGGGTATCAATGACCCTAACTAACTATGTGTTGTCTGTATAGTCAGATAACCTAAGGGTCACTGACACTCTGACTTTGAAAAGGAGCTGTAGAGCTGCTGAGTTCCTACAACCATAGGTTAAGCATTGCATGACAACACAACACATGCCAACACATTTACTTCACATTTTTCCTGATGGCACTGTTCCCACATAAAAAAATGTCAGAAAAGCTCCAAAGGCTACATGTTGCAATCAGTCTCTTAAAACAAACACTGATTGCATTTCTGTAAATTCACATATTTCTCCATCCTTCAGCTTTGCATTAGCTGCCACTTAACTGCGCCTCTGTGGCGCACAACCCCAAGGTCAATTAAAAGCCAATAATGTCTAAATTGTATTGACTTCTGGCTTCTAATGTCAGCACCAGAATGTTACCATTAAGATGTTTACCCCCATAGTGCCTACCAAAACATCACCAATAGTAGATAGAATAGATTAAAAACTGTAGCGTTTATTTACAAAGGTGAGGCCAGGTACAAAAAAAAATCTCTCTCTGTCTTGCCACACCATATTGTCTGTACTGATTTGGTAGGTTTTTTTTCACAATCTGTTCCACTGAATTCTGCTGGCTTTTTGGGGGATCTCATAAGAGTGCATGACAAGATTCTGCTATACGTTTCCCTGCTCAGGAGCATGATGACAAGTATTACTTGCCTGTATATAACTTGTCTACACAGTCATTGACTCTTTCCATTGTGAAAGTCAAGTTAAAGAGGAGACAGGGACAATGCAGGACAACTGTAGCTACTTTAAGTGTTTTATTGCCACAACATCTTTCGAGAACAACACTCTTTGTCAAGTGTGAAGCGAGCATTGTGCTCCAAACATGTTGTGGCAATAAAACACTTGTAGCTAGTTCTGCATTGTTTCTGTTTCCTTTTTAACTTGGATTTAACTACCTAATGCCCCTTGAGTAGGGGAAGACAGGAGAAGATGTATCCCTCACATGTTTGGTCACCTAGCAAGTTTGACCTGTAGCGATTAAAATGGCGATTCACATGCAGGTCATAATTACTTTGTAGATGGAACTCAAGTATCCACATTCGAAAATGCCTTGCAAGTTTGCCTCTTCTAGTTGTCCTTGCTGTCTCACTGCATCTGATTTTGCTTTCATTGCTTGGCTACTGGCAGGAAATAATATGAATAGATTTTTATTGTGCAAAAAAAAAAAACTCCTGGAATAGGTCCTGAAATTTATTTCCACCAAACCAATCCTTGGCATTGCATTTAAAAGCCATCATTAGGTGAGTAAATTTTTAACAGCATATTAATAACTTCTAAAACAATTCCAGCAACAATTACTTGTCATTGGTGAAAATATTGGCAGCTCCATTTGCCTACATAAACTATTTCTCTCCAGCCTGCTGCTAAAAGTACACACACAATATAAAATATATATATATATATATATACAATATATACACAATATATATATATATATATATAAAAATATTTTTATTTTAGCATTGACGTTCCTTTCAGCTGATTGGTACAATGGGTAGATTAGAATGCCTTTTGATTTTGACATTTATTTTATAGGTCTTCTCTTTCCATGCTTAAATCCCAAACCATGAACCAGTGTCAGAAGCATCAAATGTATAATAAGTGTTTCTACCTGAGTATTGTTGTAAAGAGTGCTGCCAAGTGATGTTTTTCATCAGAAAAGAGAAGAAAATAAATGTCATACACTGTATTATGAATAGGGTCTCTCGATTAAGAGAAATCACCATTATTTAATTTTATATGCAGTATTATATGAGAAAAAACAAGGGAAATGACTGGCTTCCTCATCATCGCTATCTGGAAAACATTAGTATACCCTTTTAAGAATAACTAAAACTACTCTAAATAAAAAAAAATCTTTGCACATTGTGTAATCAAATTGCTTTGTGTGTGTGTGGATGACACAGTATCCTTTAAACACTATTTAAATGGACACCTTTAAGTTAATTTTTAATTCCAAGCAACTGGATTTCATTATTTTTTGTAGTTTATTTAATTATTTGCCTCTTTTCAACATTCAAATAGGGGTCACTGACCCCATCTAAAAAAAACAAATGCTCTGTAAGTCTACACATGCATTGTTATTGTTTAATGTTTATTACTCATCTTTCTATTCAGACCCTCTCCTATTCATATTCCAGTCTCTTATTTAAAACAGCGTATGGTTGGTAGGCTAACTTAGTAATTTTGACCCTAGCAACCAGATAAAATTGCAAACTGAATAAAAAGCTAAATAACTCAAAAACCACAAATAAAAATGCAATTGCAAATTGTCTCAGAATATCGCTCTCTACATTGTACTAAAAGTTAACCCAAAGGTGAACACCCCAACTGAACTGCATTCAGTTAGGGTGCTGGACAGAGACAGTACTTAATGATATAAAGCCCCCCTAAATTTATAATTGTTTTGCTAAGCCTGTCTACTTTACTTTCGTCACATAATTCTAGCTGATACTGCTGACCCAAAAAAAGTTAGTGGTTTCATTGTTTACATATACTTAACTTTTCCCCCACGTAGCAAGGCATAATTTCATCTACAGTGACTTTTTGCTCATGGTCCAAAAAGTGGAAGTAAGAAAATGCATGTAAAGCACAAGTTATGCTCTTGTTGGTCTTAGAAAATCATTTATAGTTTGTATAACCCATGCCTAGAATATGTGCATAACTAATGAATGCTACTGTTGTTTTTTAGGTATTCATTTATAAAATTACTAGTAAATTAGCTTCTAAATGCAAAAAAAACTGATGACTGGCTCTTAAAAAGTGTGAGAAAAAAAAAATTCTTCACCTTACACTTGTAATGATAAAATGCCACCGTAGATAGATAGATAGATGATAGACAGACATATAGATAGATAGATAGATAGATAGATAGATAGATAGATAGATAGATAGATAGATAGATAGATAGAAGATAATAGATAGATAGATAGATAGATAGATAGATAGATAGATAGATAGATACTTATATAGGTAGATGATAGATAGATAGATAGATAGATAGATAGATAGATAGATAGATAGATAATAGATAGATAGATAGATAGATAGATAGATAGATAGTAGATAGATAGATAGATAGATAAAAGGTGTATAGATAAATAGATATCTATTTATCTATCCACCTAATATCTAATAGTTGGATAGATGATAGATATCGATAGACTGACAGACAGATAGATTTAACCAAGTCTAGCTACCCATGTCAACCAGGTGTTAAAGGAGAAGGAAAGCTGCCAAAGCAGTTTATTGTCAATAGATTAGCTACATCAGTGCAAGCTATAACACTATATTTATTTCGCAGAATGTTTACCTGAGTAAACAGCTGTAGAAGCTCTCTATTTCTTTAGGATAGCAGCTGCCATTTAAACTTGGCGTGACATCACTTCCTGTCTCAGGAGAGGAGAAGGGAGGGGGATAGGAGCAAACTGAGCATGCTCAAGCCCAAGCCCTGGAGGTTTAAGATGAAAACAGGAAGTCTGATATAGAAGGCCATGTGTACACAATAGATGGAAATAAATGCTGTTTTTCTTTTGACAGAGGACTCAGAGCAGCATAACTTTGAGGGTTTACTGGTGTATTTATATAAACCTTTCTGATAAATCTTACTTAATTTTAGCCTTTCCTTCTTCTTTAAACATCTGGCTAAAAAATGCTACTTGCTTAGTTACTATGGGTTACTAAACCAGTAGCAAACATACCTTTTATTTTATTGCCCTATTAGTATTTAACTTAAGCACACATTAATACTGTGGGTCATTTAGCGTGGTAGGAAAATTATTATTAATGATAATGTATGCTCTCTGTAGGAGCCTTCCTCATCCCTTATACGATTATGCTTGCCCTGGCTGGACTCCCTTTGTTCTTCATGGAATGTTCCATGGGTCAGTTTACCAGTTCAGGTCCAGTTTTGGTTTGGAGAGCTGTACCAATTCTACAAGGTAACAAACGTCCATTGTAATGTATTTTTAATGAGATCTCTATATGAACATTCTAAAATGTTGCTTTAAGAAGTATATGAACTGTAAAAATGGTTAGATCAATTTATAAAATTGTAAGGCACAGACAGCTAAGTTATTCTTAATGTCAGATGGGGTTTTAGGGACTTAGCAACTCTGGCTGGATCATGCTCAGAATGCTCTTTTGTTCCCTCTTTTTAAATGATTATATCTTCAGCTATTTAAAAGTTATTAGTGTTGTGTCTGCTAAACCAAGTCATTTGGATTAACAGCTCTCTCTCTCTTGAGGCTACTGAACTGGTGGCTCCAGAATTAATTGAACATGTAGGTATGACCCTTAGGATTTTAGAGATATCCTGACAGCTAGAGGGAGAATTTGGGCTTAGAAAAAAACCAAATTCATCCTTTTGGGCTGGGCCAGCAACTCAGAAGTCCTAAGAGAGAGTTGGTCATTTGAATGCCCCAGTTAGCAATAGAAAACTGAATGTGAATAGCCTTTTGTTGTCATTTAAATAATATTTGGTATAAAAATGCTTAATATTCTGGCCTACAAGAAGTATTTATATTATGGATGCAGTCATAAGATAAATGCTGTCATGTATTCACATAAAATGTAAATGGCTAACCAGATAATTGACCTTATAGTGATTTTTTTGTGACTCATACAGCATACAGTAACTGGAATCTCAGTTTTAAGCATGGCTGGACTGTTGTTTTTTAACAGAAAGGATCAAATAAAACACCGGGCATGAGGAAGTTGGCAAGGCAAATGTTCGCTGCAAATTTACATTATGTAACAGCAAGATATTATGTCTCCCTGTTTTCTGGAAAGAAAACTTTAAATTTAAGTCATGTACTAAACTAAACTTATTGGAACAAATAGTACATATATACATTAATTTAATTACAACAAATTAAAAAAGTACCCATATCTCATGTCTCCCTTGAACTACCTTGGGTTGGGCACATGCACAATACAGTTCTTGGGAGCTTATTGTTTGGCACATGTACCTAGTTTAATTTGGCACAAGTGGGACCTTGGAGCAGGAAAACATAAACAGTGAGGCTCTCGGCAGCAAAGTACTCCAGGTCAATTTATTTTTTACAGAACAAGCACACTGTTGTTATAGTTCAGTTATTTTATTCACTGGGGCTTCCAAACAAATAGGCATGAGGCTTGGCTGCTTTTTTGAGCATTATTGAAACTCTTGCATTCAACATTTATTATGACCATTATAGTAAAATGAGATACAGATCCCTTGACAAAAAATAATCATAGTTGGGTTGCTTATGGTTTATGCTGTATACTGGTATGGAACCTGATATCCAGAATACTCTGGACTTGGTGTTTTCCAGCTAAGGGGTATTTTCTGTAATTTGCTCTTCATTCCCTTAGTCTGCTAAAAAATCATGGAAACATTAAATAAACCCAATAGGCTGGTTTTGCTTCCAATAAGGATTAATTAGATCTTAGTTGGGATCAAGTACAAGCTACTGTTTTATTATTACAGAGAAAAAGAAAATCATTTTTAAGTATTTGAAGTATTTGATTAAAGTGGAATCTATGGGAGATGGTCTTCCTGTAATTCGAACTCTCTGGATAACAGGTTACTGGATAATGTTACCCATACCTGTACTTCATTTTGTCATACACAGTTTTTAATGGTAAATAGATACTGTATATACTCTAAACCAGTGATCCCCAACCAGTAGCTCGTGAGCAACATGTTGCTCTCCAACCCCTTGGATGTTGCTCCCAGTGGCCTCAAAGCAGGAGCTTATTTTTGAATTTCAGGCTTGGAAGGAAGTTTCGGTTGCATAAAAACCAGGAGTACTGCCAAACAGAGCCTCAATGTACATTGACAATCTACACATTGGCTACCAAATGGGCAATCACAGCATTTATTTGGCACCCCAAGAACATTTTTCATGCTTGCGTTGCTCCTCAACCACTTTTGCTTCGGAATGTTGCTCACGGGTTCAAAAGGTTGGAGATCCCTGCTCTAAACAGTATAGTTTAGCCCAGTTACTATGTCATAATTTTAAACCAAGTCAAGAGAAAATGTCATTAATGATACATATTAGTTGATTCATTTGCTCTGAAATATTAAACTGTCTTTTTGTGTTTTGCAGGTGTGGGTATCACAATGGTTCTAGTCACGACATTTGTTTCCATTTACTACAACATTATCATTGCTTACAGTTTATATTATATGTTTGCCTCATTTCAAACTATACTGCCTTGGTCTGACTGCTTTGCCTGGGCAGATGAAAAGTGTAGTAAAACCACTCGAGGTGAGTTGTCACCATTAATGCAGCGTTTCATGAATCCGATCATCACAAAACTGTCACACATTTCTGTATGCTAGAGCCTGCACCTCTGGAGTTCTTTTCTTGCATTGGTAAGATGGTTGGTTGCATGTTATTTAAAGGGGAACTATTGAGAAAATGAAAACATTTTGTAGCGTGTTAAGTTTACCTTCACTATTTCTCTCTCAACATCTGTTGCTCTTCATTCTGTCTTCATGCAGCAGTTGGGTGTCAGATAGTCACTGACAGTTAGATCATATATATTTTATGGAAGTATTAGAGCTCATTCAAATAGCTCATTCCAGGTCAAACTAAATCCCATTTCAAATTCTGCATGTAGAATGACAGGATTTCTTGTGATTTTAATAGAGTGAGCTGTGATACATCTTCTAGTTAAAAGGAGACCCCCCCCCCAAAAAAAATCATCCAACTCCTGTATGAAGAGAGAATGAAGAGAACAGATACTGAGGGGTTAGTTAGGAGTAACTTGAATATTTCAGAAACAGTTCAGAATTTTACATTGATTATATTTAGAAAATTTGTTGTTTCAGTAAGATAAAGCTTATGCTAAATTTTCATTTTAGTTTTTAGTTTCCCTTTAATTTTTCTATGCTGTGATGTCCCTCTTGAATTCATAGCACAGAATTTGTTCTACAGACTGAAATACAGAAATTTAAAATAAATTCCGTAAAGTATTATCAGCTTTTAATGATATCTGGAAAGAATAATCTGATATGCTCGGTCATGTTTTCAGCTGCCCCCTCTTTTATTGGGAAGATGGAGTCGTCGGCCCAAAGAGGCAAATGTCAAAGCAATAACTGTCTACTTCAGAAGCAGCAAAATACAATAACTAGTGATGGGCGAATCTGTACTGTTTCGCAGTTAATTTGCAAATTTACAGCGAAATTTGCAAAATGTCGAACAATTTAATATGTAATATATAATATATTAATAAAATATTTGGTCCAAATGCATTAAAGTCAATGGGTGTCAGAATAATTTTGACTCGCGACAATTTTTATGCACACAACAATTTTGACGTCTTTTGACAAGGCGGTTTTTCACTGGCGAATTGTCGCTGCAGTTTCGCTACTTCATTTGCTTGCAGCGAAATGTGGAAAGTCGCCGCAAATTTGTGTCTGTCGAATTTATCACCCATCACTAACAATAACCAATGGCGTCAGAGGGAGCCAGCAGAAATATCACCCATGGGTTCAATCCTGCAAACCCACTTCACCAGCTTCAAGAGAAATTTATACTCACTATAAAATGTATCCTAATTATCAACATGCAAAATGATTTTGAATGGAGAGTATTCTTCTATGTGTCTTTCTTTTCTCTACTCTTGCCATGTATCTTGTTTCTTTGGTTCATCTTTAATCCAGAAATATCTTCTGTGTCTGTATTCCCTTTATTTGTATTCAGCATTCCTCCAGCTAATCTCAGCTTTTATTTTGGTCCTCAATTAAACCTAAATGCTGGCTGAAGAACTAGAGCAAATGCTAACAGGCTTCACTAATGCAATACAACAGGAAACACTTTCATAATGAGTATTTACCTAGCATGTACTCTTGGTCTAGTAATATACAATACATTGACTTATTAAATACAACGTCAATACAATTATAAACCTTCACTCAAATGCTTGTTTTTATTTCCATTCCTAAATACAATATTTGCTTTATTGCCAATGACAAATCCTTCACTGTGAATAAAACCTATTAATAATCTCACTGCAACCAGTGTTGCAACAGGGTATATTAAATGTTGGACCTATTGACATTTAGACTCTGGCTGCGTTCACATCAGAGGGCATCATTCCTACCACTCTGTTTCCTAACCTTGGCTTCCCAGATATATTTTGGGAGTTGTACTAAGGACCAAGATTAAAATACAATCAATCCATCTGTGCCTACAGGAAAAAAAGCAATTTCAGACCTGACTCACTTCAACTGCTGGTTTAAAGATTGAATGCGAGAAGTTCTTTGGTACAGTAGAAAAATTTTAATTGCCAGTATTCCGTATATAAAGGCATTGACTGGTGTCTTTTAAAATAATTTCTTGGCCAAAAAATGCACGTAATTTGACAACGTTTAAATGTATTAAAATATCTTTCTACTCATTTACAAATTCTAGTGACCATAGTCCATAATTATATTTGTAAAGATACATTGTACACCAAAAAAAAAGCATCACAATTGGTATTAAATGAAATGCATGTTTAGCAAAGAGTTGGCAAAAGGAAGTTAAACAAATGCCCAAAAAATGTCTGTAGAAACTAGTATAGTTAGTAAAACTGATTAATCTGCATGCATTTCTTAGACAATTTGACTGCTGAGACAGTTATATGCACATTTTCTATGCCAGTGCTTCTTAGCTTTTATCTCCACTGGCTTTTACATGATGAGCTATGGTGTAAAGAATAGGCATGGCAACTACATTTCTGTGCCGTTGTTAAACCATCTTCATAAATACTACCCAAACTGAAAGATGTTACCAAAAGAAGGAGAATGATTGCCAGTACACAATGTCTGCCTTAATTAATTGTTAGAAGATATCCACACTTTGGCCAATTTCTAATAGCATCTCTTTGATTAGTATGCTTTATTTTGGAAGGAGAAGGTGTTGGGGCCAACTATATATATCTATATGGTTGGACCAGTTATGTGAGTGCTCCTCCTCTGCCTATATATACTTTATCTTCATCCAGGTCTCAGATATACTCTGCTAGCAGAAATTATCCAGTAATTGAATGTTCAACAACAATTCAGCCTTCCCTTCATAAAGCTTGTTCAACATACATTTTAGGAACTTAATAAACATTATTTTTAAGAACTTGCATTGCAGCTCTAGAAACTGGCAGGTTACTTGGTTGGCTTCATATATCTTAACTAATTGTTAACGTGACCTGTACTTTTTGTATTTTATCCCTAGGTTTTTGCAATATCAGTATTGCTAATAACACTGCAGCATATAACCTAACATGGGTCAATGAAAGAAATCTAACCTGCATTGAGAACAGTATAGTGATGGAAGATGTGGATCTACCAAGCAAACAGTATTGGGAGTAAGTTAATGGGGAAGACATTGTTTCATGATTTTTAAGATCATTTTAAAATTCATATATATAAATATTTTTTAACCTGCAGTTATGGCAGCTAAATGCCCCAATACTACTATGAATAATAATTAATAAAAAAGCACTTTGAATGAGGAACATGGAGCAGTGAAAAGTGGACCTGTGTCACCTCTCCTTGTTTATTAGCCTTTCTGTGACAGGCAGAAAAGACCGTTTTAACCACAAATTAATTTCCCTGACATACATCATGGGGTCCATTTATCATACTGTGTCAAATGATTAGAAAAATGGTGTAAAAAGCTGTGCAAAACAAATAGCAAATGTATCAAGGTTTGTGTTCTATTTTACGTTGCTGTTTGTTACACATACAAAGATGTAATTTGGTTTATATTTCTATTTTGTTTAGAAAAGTAACGCTTCGACTTTCTGGCGGACTTGATGAGACCGGCGAAGTTGTTTGGTACCTTGCGCTCTGTCTTCTGCTAGCTTGGATAATTGTTGGTGCTGCCCTCTTTAAAGGAATAAAATCGTCAGGAAAGGTAAGAACAGAACACAATGGTTGTGTTTATGAGACACAATAATCAAATTTTTATTTTGTCACCCAGTCACACACTATAAGTGCATTCACTTTATTTCAGGTTGTCTACTTTACAGCAGTATTTCCATATATTGTCCTTATTATTCTGTTGGTTCGAGGGGCTACATTAGAAGGAGCATTCAATGGAATTGACTATTACATTGGAACAAAATCAAATATTACCAAGTTAATGGAAGCAGAGGTATGTGTCACCCACCAAATGTTTCATGAAAATAGATAGCCAGATGGATACATACTAGTATTGTATATTGTAGGGATGCATCGAATTTGGTTCGGGATTCGGCCAGGATTTGGCCTTTTTCAGCAGGATTCAGATTCTGCCAGGCTGAACCGAACCCGAATCATAATTTGCATATGCAAATTAGGGGCAGGGAGGGAAATCACGTGACTTTTTGTCAAAAATGTTTTCCCCTTCCCACCCCTAATTTGCATATGCAAATTAGGATTCGGTTCGGTATTCAGCCGAATCTTTCATGAAGGATTCGGGGGTTCGGTCAAATCCAAAATACTGGATTCAGTGCATCCATAGTATATTGTGATATAATAGAACAACCAGCCATATGAGTTCTATCATTCAGAGCTTTCAATCTGCAGAAGAATAAAAAGGAAAGCCTTAATCACTGGAGGTACTTTCAGGCTCCTCACTAATACTCAGAATGCCACTTTCTAGTTTTAAGTCCCAGTCTTGCTCTTTTGCACATGAACCCAGGGCAGCAGTGAGGATCGTAGGGATCAGAAGGAAGATGGCAGTGCAGCCCTCACCACAATACTAGGCTGGACCTGTGTGTTGAAACTTGTTGCCAGGGGCGATCCTGCCCAATTTGCCGCCTGAGACTACCTTAGTTTTTGCCGACCCCCGCCTCCCCTCGTCACTCACCTTCAGTGCTGGGGGGGGGGGTCCACGTCACTAGTTAGTGTAATTGCGCTCTCTGCACTAGAAGAGGTGAATTTCCGGGTTCAAAACTGGAAATTCGGCTCTTAGTTACTAGGAGCGGCATTTTTGCCGCCCCTGGCAACCAGGGGGGCACTGCCACCTGAGGCGAGTGCCTCAACTCGCCTCATTGGAGGAACGCCCCTGCTTGTTGCTTGTGTTAATTTTATTTTATATATATATATATATATATATATATATATATATATATATATATATTCAAACTGGTTTATTCAACATTTGGGCCCCAAAGTTTTTGAATGACTAAATTACAAGTTTGCTAACCTGCACCCAGGCATAGCTCTATTGTTGCACCAGGTGGGATTTGACTTTCCTGTACACCCAGCAAACGCAAATGGGATAATTATACTCTGGAGGCAGTTTAATCATCACTGGCTAAAGGGAGATGAATTAACACATATATAAATTGTTTAAAAGACATGCTAGATTTTAGCACTTAATAAAAAAAAACATTATTGTACTTTAAATTAACTGTGCCATTTGAACAGTTTGCCTAAGTACAATGCATGCACTTTTAATGATGACTTCCTCTCATTTTAGGTTTGGAAAGACGCTGCTACCCAGATCTTTTTTTCACTCTCTACAGCCTGGGGTGGCTTGATTGCTCTCTCTTCATACAATAAATTTCACAATAACTGTTACTCAGATGCCATTGTAGTTTGTGTTACCAACTGCCTTACAAGTATTTTTGCTGGGTTTGCCATCTTCTCTATCCTGGGGCATATGGCGTTTGTTACAGATAAACCAGTACCAGAAGTAGTAGATTCAGGTATGTTGCAGACATTGTGCCGTTACCAGGCAGTAAATGCTAAGCTGGAACACTATGAGAAGTTAATCATCCTTAGAATTTGATGGAATCACTTTTGTCTAATAGCTTTTGCAGTGCACAATTAATAACACAATGCTATCCACATTCTGTGTCCTAATGTGCCAGATTACAGTATTTCTAGATAACCAGTAAAGCATCCCCATCTTCTGAACGTTTGAGTGTCTGTGGCACTACACATGCTCAGTGAGATCTGTGCCGCTGTTAAGAAGCTGAGCTTAAGATTTGTCAAAAATCATCCAAACATTCATAAAAACAGAGTTCATAGAATCTGATGATACAGGGCTAACTATTAATCAATTCTGATGCAGAATGCATTGGTTTCTATGCTGCACCTTAATGTGAATCTAAATTGGTTTCTAATTTGTAAGTGACTGTGACTTCTTATATCCTCATATCTTACAACAAGTTTCAGTGGGGCTCATTTATAACAGTGGCCAAATTTGCACTTTGGTAATAACCCATGGTAACCAATCAATTTGTTTCTGTCATTGTTATTCCTGCACTGGCAGAAAACAGCTAATCACTGCTTGGTAGCCATGGATTACTGCTCAGGTGCAATTTGTCCATTATTGATGAATGAGCCCCAGTGAGTCATGTGACACAACACATCATTATAACTGATAACATCACGAAGCACCATTTATTAGGCTATATTCTTACTGGATATGTGATTGTTGCCTGTTTTATTTATGTAAAGTCAATTATAAATTAAAATATCTTCCATTACCTATTTAATGACCCAAATGTATTATACATGGGGTAATAAGTTAGATAATTATTCAAAATAGAAATTCTAATTTAGTCAGATCTTGCCTCATGAAACTACAAAAAGTCCAGAAGTTTACATTGAAATGTTATAGGAGGCAAGCATGTGGCTTATGGGAGGAGTTTATTGGGGTTTATTTACATTTTATTTTTTCATATCAGTACAGATTTGAATGTATTTATCCTAATGATACAAATGGCTTGGACATGTGTGGTTATGGCCATGGAGTAATTAGCTAACTTGTTTCTTTTATTCTAGCAGGCTGGCAACTCTCTATCCATGATGTTTGTTAGCCTTCGTTGGCCAAGCTGTGAGATAGAGATTTGCTTATTTATTTAATGAACTAAACACCATTCCTAAGCAACAGTGTTGTTGGCATATTGTTGATTTATAACAGGGAAGCAACATATGAAAAATCTTTCAGGAAAGGAGAGTCCTGTGATATTTCTTTGTCTGTCAGTCTTAAAGTGACCTTCTTGAGTTACCAGAGTTGTGTTCATCTGTATAATTGGGGGCGACTGGTTCCAACCATATTTTCTGGGATGCTGTTCCCCTTTCAGATGGACCATGGATTTGCTCCTTGCTATATACAGTATATGGCTGCATGCACTCAGTTTGACTTCTAATAATGCATCCAAAAGACTTTACAGGGCCCATTTATGACCACAAATGCAGTGGGTGCTTTTCCCCACAGTGAGTTGAGAATAAAACCAGGGTTCCCACAGCACATTGTGTCATTATCCACACTGCAGTTGCACCAAATTATAGGGTGTAGATTTCACTTGCATGAAGAACACAAGAAATTGCATTCGGGTGCAAAAGTCACAGTGCAGATTCATCACCCTTTTGTGCCCTCGATGATGCTGGAATTCTGAGTAAAACGCTGCATGGTGGGGGAAAAAACATGGCGATAGCATTTGAATTAGCACTTTACTCTCTGCACTTGTGGATGCAAATGAGTCTTTACATGTTTACTTACTACTCTTTCTTTAATCAGCACATTTCATTGATCAATGAGGAAGCCTTCATTTTTTTAACAACTCCCTTTAGTTACTTTTAAATAGATTTTTCTTGAATGAATAAGTCTTTGACTTCATGTGTGTTACATACTTTCACTGTATTTTAATTTCAAATCACTATAATTTATTTAAATATGAAATGCAACCTTCAAACCAGCGGGCAGATTTGCAAACTAACCTATATTTGTTACCGAAGAAATGCATTTTTGATTTATAGGATTGCTTTAACAATTGTGTCTACTTTTCAGGTTTTGGCTTGGCTTTTATTGCATATCCAGAAGCTTTAGCAAAGCTTCCAATTTCCCCTTTATGGTCCTTCCTGTTTTTCTTTATGCTGCTGACCTTGGGCTTGGATTCACAGTTTGCAATGATAGGTGAGTGTTACGTTATCAATCGAATGTCTATGTTCAATTATTTTCTATTTATATTATTGAATAATTGTATAAGGTTTGATATGACACTTGCATTTCTGAAATATTGGCAGCAGGCATGTAATATTAGGCATAAATCTCCTCAATGTTCCTTTTAAAGGTTAATGTGGAGTATATTTTGTTCATACAGAAACCATTATAACATCCATCCAAGATGCATTTCCACAAATGATGAAAAAGATGCGGATCCCAATTACTCTTGGCTGCTGTGTGATTTTGTTTTTTCTGGGCCTTGTCTGTGTTACACAGGTAATTAAACAAAGGCATTGGCTAAGAGAGGGGACTATTTTTACTATTTACAAATAATAAAAAAAGACAAAGGATCAATGCAAGATAATACCCCCATCTCTCCTGTAGCATTGTTCTGCAGGTATAAATGGAAATAAACAAGATGTGCTGTGCTAGTCTCTGGCCATTGTACCCTTGTGACCAAATCGAATATATAGACCAGTGGAAGATTGTGAGTCAGCAGTGGCTAAAAATTAACAAGTGTAGAAACATTGGAATTTATTTGTTCATGGTCTCACTTTCACATCTCACGTTTCATTGTGAAATGGAAAATCCAACACAATTTTTATCTCATCCAAATATGCCTCACTAACGATTGTAAACACACATCTGCTGCTTGCTCCAGTCAACAAACAAAAACATTCATTATTTTTTTGCATATGTTTATATTTGTGATATACGTGAGTCTGCAAGGCATAATGCCTACAATTCTTTCTTTAACACATGATTTCTTGTTGAAGTCAGGGATATACTGGGTTAACCTCATTGATTACTTCTGTGGTGGATGGGCGATCCTTTTTTCTGCTGTACTGGAATTGGTGGGAATCAACTGGATTTATGGTAAGATATGCCCAATAAAAATCACTTTGGAATGTTATATTGCAGATCAATGTGTCATATTATTTTGGCCCAAAATTCAGCATAAACTGCTGTATCTCTTTCTTTTAATCTGCCACAAGATGGCGACATCACACTTTATTATATTTTATTATACTTATAAATCTTTGTAAAAATACATTTAACTGCCACCTTTTACACAACCAATTATAATGCATACATTTTAGCGAATGATTTAAAATTTGTATAAAATTAACTATGCTTGTGTTAGTCTGTTCCCATATGTTTCACAGTCTACTGAAGAGTAAATTGGACCAGAGCTTTTACATATACCATTTATTGCAAAGAAGAATCTTGGTTATAAATATGATGCAGGTATGGGACCTGTTATCCAGAATGCTCAGAACCTGGGGTTTTACAGAAAAGGGATCTTTCAGTAATTTTGGATCTCCATACCTTAAGGGGCAGATTAATCAAGGGTAGAAGTAAAATTCAAATTTCAAACTTTGAAATTCGAATTTTCGAGTATTTTTTTTTTTAGTGGAATTTGACTAGGAAATAGTTAAAATTCTATTCGAGTTTTAAAAAAATCTGAATTAGATTTTTGAAATTTATCATGTACTGACCGTTTAAGAATTTGAATCCAACTATTCGCCACTTTAAAATGCTGCTTTAGCCTATGGGGGACATCCTGAGATCAATTTGGAGTTGTTTGCAGCCTTCCTGAAAGAGAAAAAAAACTCGAATTGAATTTGATTCGAATTTGCGGATCGATCCCATTCACCCCAGTTTGAAAAATTCAAATTTTTTGATACATTTCAATTGGTTGTTTTTTATTCCAATTTCAAGTTTATGGGAGTTTTTTCAAACACCCGTGAACTCTAAATTCGACCCTTAATAAATCTGCCCCTAAGTCTACTAAAAAATCCTTTAAACATTAAATAAACCCGAAAGGATTGTTTTGCCACCAATAAGGTTTATATCTTAGATGGGATCAAGTACACTGTACTGTTTTATTATTACAGAGAAGAAGGAAAACATTTTAAAATTTTGAATTATTTGATTAAAAACGGAGACTATGGGAAACAACAATCCTGTAATTTGGAGCTTCTGAATAATGGGTTTGTAGATAATGGACCTCACGTCAGGCGGGTTCGGCCTGACTCCTGCACAAAATCTACCACTTCCAGCTTTTGGCTTCCGGCGCCGGGATTGATAGACTTGCGCCTACCCTGCCCCTTTTGTGACATCACTTTGGGGCAGTCATGGGTGGGTCTATAAATAGATTGGCAGCAGCGGGCCCGGGCCAGGTGCGGATTGGGAGGGGGCATGTTAGGGTCGGGGCGGGTCGGGAGTTCTCAACCCACACATCACTACCTCAATCAGCTGAGACTTTGAGATTGTCATGCTCAGTCCATGACAGCAAAGTGAATGACCCCTACTCCTTCTGACACAATGGAGTCCATTTAGATTATTCTGTCTGCTCCTAGCTGCGTTAAAGGGGCATTGACATTAAAAAACATATACCTAAACTCTTGTGGATGCATAATAATCATTTTTATTGTCAAGGTTAAAATTATTTATTTGTATGCTTTCTCAACATAATTTGATTCTAAATAGAGTTACTATAGAACATCTGATCTGGTAAATAAACAAACAATATTATAAGTAAATATTACCTTAGATTGTGTGGTTTCATGCTTAGGTGGCAATCGATTCATTAAGGATATAGAGATGATGATTGGAAAGAAACACTGGACCTTCTGGATTTGGTGGAGAGGTTGTTGGTTCGTCATTTCTCCTCTCTTATTAACAGTGCGTATCCATTGCTTCATTGTTTTTTTATTATTTCACGTCAAAGTACAACAGACAAAGGGATGATTTATTAATATTTTAATTTGCCACAATTCAGGGGGAAAAAATCATAAATGTTTTCTGTAGAGCTGTTTTTTTTTAAATAAACACATTTTCTTTTCTTTTTTAAAAAATAAAGTTGTAAAAATAGAAAGTTTGCCTTTTAAACCAGCCAACATGCAGGTTTTAGAAATCAGGCAAACCCCTACCCTCCCAAAAAAAAAAAAGACAAATGAAACCAAGAAATCAAACATATGCTCAATAAATCCTTTACTCAAAATATTCCTGCTGAATTAGACTTACTATAAAGAAATAATAGTAGTATGGTATCTGTTTGTGTTGCAGTTGGCCACGATTGACTATTGCATCTAAGCCTGTAGAAAACCAATAGTGGCTGTTTTGCCTTTCTAGCTTTGTGTATGTGGTTTCTAGAACAATGGCATAGAGGTACAGAATACTAATGGGCAGATTTATCAAGGGTAGAATTTCGAGTTTATTGGCGTTTCTAAAAATTCCCATCAACTCCCATGAACTCGAAATTCCAAAAAAAAAAACGACCAATCGTAATTTATTAAAAAAAATAATTTTATAAAAATGGGTGGATAGGATCGAGCTGCAAACTCGAATCTAATTGGATCAAATTCCATTTGAGTGTTTCACCAAAATTCAAAAAAAATAATTTTTTTATCGAAAGTCCACCAAATGACTCCAAATTGTAGGAGGTACCCCCTAGGCTAAAACACAAAATCGGCAATGGCGAATAGTCAAATTCGTATTCTTAAAGGGACTATACGTGATAAATTTCGAAATTCAAACTTTTAATTTTTTTTTATCTCAAATCGAATTTGTACTATTCCCTAGTAAAATTACACTAAAAATTCGAATTTTCAATTCAACCCTTGATAAATCTGCCCCTAAATGTAATATTTGCGGGGGGCGTGGCCTGAGGCTAGATGTGATCAGACGTACATTGCGCAGCTCTTCTCCCTGAGCCCTTATTATTCTGAGTTGGGCACCCTATTTGATTCTTACAACGGCTCTGGAAGACGGACACGGGCACCCTTTACCCCAGAGACTACTAATGGGGCAAAATAAAGCCCAGAAACGGGCCTCTGTGGCAGCAGGGAAGCTGGGGAAATTTGCCCGCGAGGAGAGGCAAGATGGCGCCGACACTCCACCGAGCGCTCCCTCCTCACCCACCCCACCGGCAGAGGACGAAACAACCCTGCTTGACATCCTGCGGGAGATCAGGGCATCAACAGAGGCGAGTGCCACGCTGATCAATACTAAGACGGATGAGATCAAGCTGGATCTGTCTATAATTCGACAGGATTTACAGAAACTGCGAGAGAGGACGACGGAGGCCGAAAGGCGGATCGGCGCGCTGGAAGACACATGCGGCCCGTTGCCGGAGCAGCTGCGAGAGGTCCAGAGGCATGCCCATAGTAACACCGCTAAGGCAGATGACCTCGAAAATCGCCTCCGCCGCAACAACCTCCGATTCGTGGGCTTCGCTGAGAAGGTAGAAGGGGCCAAGCCTGAGGCCTTTGTTGAAACCTGGCTGGCGGAAGTGTTTGGGCGCGAGCAACTGTCCACCGCTTTCGCAGTGGAGAGGGCCCACAGAGTCCCGACGCGACAGGCCCCCCCAGGAGCTCCACCAAGACCCCTTATAGCGAGGCTTCTGAACGCCAAGGACCGTGACACCATCCTCTCACTGGCCCGGGGCAGAGAGTCCATTCGGTTCCAGTCGGCGAATATCTCCATCTACGCAGACTATTCAGCGGAGGTCCAACGGCAAAGGGCGAAGTTTCTGGACGTCAGGAGACGGATGAGAGCGGCCAAGATGATTTATGCAATGCTTTTTCCCGCACGCTTGAGGGTTACGGTCAACGGCTCCTCGCAATTTTTTACCACCCCGAAGGAAGCTGACCAGTGGCTGGATTCCATCAACATACCGCCTCTTTAACCGGGCTGGCAGTCCCATGGCTGGCAAGTACTTATATCTGTTATTTACTTCGAAGCAGCTATGTTGTAGGCCGCAAAGTTATATTATTCTTTTTTCGCCTGGGGTGCAGTTGGGCGCTAAGCCCGGGAAACCTCTATCCATGACAAGTACTATTATCTGACGTGAAATTTTGTTTTTCCGCTGAAAGCCAGTTTACCTACGCATACCACATCTTTTTACTCCCCAGCTCCAGTAGTGGTGCCCAGCTATGCTATGCCACGTATGATATTCTATCCTAGCTCGGGAGAGCAATGTGGCGCAATTGTTTGACATTCTTTGATTCCCTTATTTTTTCATTTTTATTGTCAGTTCTGATCACGGTCCGCGTTTGGACTAAGTGTTAGTGCCATTTCCATAAACATGATGTTTGGGTGTAATTCTACCCCCAGTTGGGGTCGGGGTGGAAGGGGAGGTGGGCTGGTTGGGAAACATAGGGAATCTATGTATGTTACTGTTAACTGCAGATATGTCGATACTGTATGCTCAGTCTTGTTATGTTTTGCTCAGATTGGTGGAGTAAACCCTGCCAGCAGTGGGAGGGAATACACAGACAACAGCACCTTCCCCAAAGTAAAATGGCGATTTATGTAACAAGCTGGAATGTGCGGGGACTCAATTGTCCCATTAAGCGCAGGCTCGTAATGGACTTCCTAAAGGCCCACAATACATCCATTGCCTTTCTGCAAGAAACCCATCTCACGGGGACCAAGGGTAGGGCTCTTAAGAGACCCTGGGTTGGCTGGCTGTACCATGCTCCCTACACTACTCACTCATCCGGGGTGACGATTCTGGTTAACAAGTCGGTTCCATTCAGATTTGGGTCCATCAAAACGGATGGGAAAGGTAGATTTATTTTCTTGCACTGCTTCATCTATGCCTGTGAAATGCTCCTAATCAATATTTACATCCCTCCCCCCTTCGACGTTGAGGTGTTACAGATCCTGGCTGTCCACTTAACTAAATTCCCGCATGCAATGGTCCTGGTTGCGGGAGACTTTAATGAAGTACTAACCCCAGCTATAGACAGGGTAAGCAGAAGTGTAAGACCCCCCCCGCAGCAGGCTCGATTGACCATTCTTGCTAGAACAATGTCCTCCCTCTCCCTACATGACCCCTGGAGATCAGCTAACCCAAACACCCCTCAATTCTCATGCTTCACGTCTTCGCACTCTGCTCTCTCTAGGATTGACCTGGCCTTTATTAACGACTCTTTAACACCATACACGGGTCGAGTTCAATATTTGCCTAGGGGGATCTCTGATCATGCACCCCTCAGGGTCCAATTGATTCTCCCTTACAAATTGGAACGCCCAAGACCCTCTATCAACCCTATTTGGCTTAATATCCTGGACAATAGGGCATCGTTAGATGGAGCCATTACAGATTTTGTTCAGACTAACCTAACCCCCAACGTGATCCTCCCCTTTTGGGATGCCCTAAAAATATATATACGTAACACAATCTCTGCAGAAATTGTTGCTTATAAAAAGCAGGCATTGGCTGCACAACAAGAATTGGAAGACCAAGCATTGCGGTTGGACTCGCAGGCGGCCTCTGACCCATCCCCTGAAAATTTGCAGCTGTTGCGCGAAATACAAGAGAAATATCTGCAGTGCCTGCGACAAAATGCACTAAGGAAACAGAGTTTCTCAAAAGTGAACATCTTTGAACATGGGGAGGCACCGGGCCGCCTGTTAGCCCTAATTGCAAAAGCTCATAATTCTCCCCCCTCCATTCCTGCGCTAAAAGACCCAGCAGGAGTGCTCCAAACAGAGCCTGACAAAATTAAAGAGCTACTAGTGAACTTTTATAGTGACCTATACGCCTCTAAAACTCAGGGCTCAACCCAAGATATCGATAATTTTCTCAATCCTTTGGGACTTCCTACGCTGCAGGACGACTTTAGAGACTTCTTGGACTCTGAGATCACTATCCAGGAACTTCAAGAAGCCATCGCTTCTTTTCCCCTGGGTAAGGCAGCGGGGTCAGACGGCATTCCGATTGAGATGTATAAGAGGCACTCTGACACACTAGCTCCCCTGCTTTTACGTCTATATGAAGAGGCGCTGACTACTGGCTTTTTCCCCCCCTCGCTTTATGAAGCAGCAATTATTCTCCTACCTAAACAGGGAAAAGACCCCCAGCTCTGTGAATCCTTTAGGCCTATTTCACTGTTAACCGCGGATGTCAAAATTTATGCCAAAGTTCTAGCCAGGAGATTGGGGAGGGTCATCACTTCTCTAATCAACCCTGACCAGGTAGGGTTCATTCCCAACAAGACCACTGCTTTAAACACACGTCGTTTATTCCTAAATTTACAAGCCCCACATGTAAACACAGGCAATAGGGCAATTGCGGCCCTCGATATAGCTAAAGCTTTCGACACGGTGGAGTGGCCTTACCTGTGGCATGTCATGGCCAAGATGGGATTTGGTACCAGGTTCATAAATATGGCCAAGCTGCTTTACAGGTACCCCAAGGCAATGTTGCGAATCAACTCTCTTAGTACAAAAGTCTTTGCCCTGGGAAGGGGCACGAGGCAGGGGTGCCCACTGTCTCCCTTGTTATTTGCCCTAGCGATTGAACCCTTTGCACAAGCTGTCAGAATTAACCCAGACATCAAGGGGCTGCAACTGGCGGGCCACTGTGAGAAAATTCAGCTCTATGCCGATGACACCTTGGTATACTTGGGGGACAGTGGTGCATCCCTTGAAGCACTGACAATCCTGACTACTTCCTTTGGGGCCATATCAGGCCTACAAACCAACACCTCTAAATCTAACCTGTTTCTATTAGATGATACGGGGCAGAATCAACCCACACAGCGCCCCTCCCTTCAGTTGACTAAGTGCTTCACCTACCTGGGTGTCCAGATCTCCTTGCCCCTTTCCCATTATATCGCCTTGAACTTAGACCCACTGGTTCCTTGGATGCAAAACAAATGTAAAAATTGGGGGGCCCTGCCAATCGGCCCGGCCGGGAGGATCCACCTGATCAAAATGTTTATTCTCCCTAAACTACTATACATTCTGTGGCACTCTCCAGTGCGTGTTCCTAAAAAATGGTTTGCTGAAGTCAACTCATTGCTGGGAAGGTTTGTGTGGGGTTCTTCTAGGGCCAGGCTCAAGTTGTCTACTTTGATGAGGGGCAGGGAAGATGGAGGGATGGCTCTTCCCGACCTGTTCCTCTATTACCTAGCTGCACAATTATCCCACATAGCCCCAATGATTCATGAGGAGTTGTCCCCCCCTTTGTTTCACTTATGGGAGGCGGTGGCAGGAACCAAGGGCTCGCCATGGCGTGCACTACTGGTTAAAAAGCCTGGGGTCTCTGCCTCTGAGTTGGTCCTACATCATTCTGGGCTGCTTTCGCAAGCACACAAGATTGTAAGCTTTGCCGACCTCCTCCCCCAGACTCCTATATGGGGCAATGCGGTATTTCCGTACCTGTATCCCCATACTCCCCCGAAAATATGGGAGTCCCTGTCCATTGCCTCTCTGGAGGATGTGTGGGAGGGTGGCCGAATTATCCCAGTACGAACCCTCCAAGATACTAGGCAACTGCCCTCATCGCAATGGTTTACCCACCATACACTTAGGATGGCCCTAAAAAAACAATGTGCAACGAAGCTCATTACGATGGGCAACTCACCTCTAATAGATGCACTACTTACTATTAAGCAAAAGGGCATGATATCTACTCTATATAAGAAACTCCACAAACCAATATACCAAGACTCAGAGGTACCGGCCAGGGTGAGATGGGAGGATGAGGCCGGGGCTATATCAGATGAGCAATGGGCTGAAACTTTGAGGACTCCACTGATGGTCTCCTTATCCCAAAGACACAGGATGGTTCAATTGTACTTCATTCATAGGGCCTACTATACCACAAGCAGGTTGTTTAAGATGAAGCTGGTCCCGTCTCCTTTGTGTGTTCGTTGTGGGACAGAGGAGGCTACCCTGATTCACACTATTTGGGAGTGTGCAGCACTTCAACACTATTGGCAGGAGGTGGCGGGTTGGTTAACGAAAGCCATCCCCGGTTGGGGGGGCTTAGGTATGAGAACCTGTCTTTTGAATTTAGACTTGGATGACAATTTGGACAAATTTACCAAAACTTTTATAATAAAAGCCTTATTCCAGGCCCGAAAGGTGATAACCCTGCACTGGAAAGACCCCGCTCCACCAACTGTTAGTGAATGGCAAAAAGCTATGGATCAGGTGGCTGCAATGGAAAGAGCTGCACTAGAAAGGAAAGGTCAGCTACTTAAATTTATGCAAATCTGGCGTCTGTGGGAGGGTAACTTGGATGTAGAGGGTTATTAAACTCTATAGGATGTGTGTCTATCACTAAGCAATAAGGTTATATATACTGTATTCTTGTCATTCCCTCTATGCATAAGTGTCTGTAAAACTGTTGACTTTCACCATGTTTGTATGCTTTACTTATCAATAAAAACCTTTTCTGAGCAAAAAAAAAAAAAATGTAATATTTGCAAATGTCATAATCAGGAGGAGGCAGGAGGTTGCTTTCAGTGGGGAGCCCAGACAAGCACATAGCTTTTGATGATCCGGACCAGAACTTCTTCTCAACCACATCCTTTTCATCACCCCCCAGCTGTCACTTGTATGTAACACACACATATATTGCTACATTCTTCTATATATATTTTATAGGCTATTCTATTGTGGTCTCTGATAACATTTGAGTCTCCAACCTATGGCTCTGTTGTCTACCCAACATGGGGAACTGCAGTCGGCTGGTGTATGATCAGTTTCTGTCTCATCTGGATACCGATTGTAGCTGTAATAAAAATTATCCGTGCAAGAGGAAATGTTTTACAGGTAAGTCACTAAACACACGCAGTGTGTGTCAATGCAGTATGGATTAATATGTACAATTGCAAAGAATTCAGGTCTGATAAATCTGCCCCAAGTCATTAATACTGGTTAAATTAATTTCAAGGGGTTCACTCACCAAGAGCAAAACCACATTTATTATAAAGCAGAAATAAATTGAGTGTGTTTATTTTTTAATGTGTTTGCATATATTACAGGATTTCTTTATGTGTAATAGTTATTTCTTACTAATCTTGAAACTTTATTGCCCTCTTTATTGTGATGAGTTTTTTTTGTTACTAAATATTTGTATCTCTGTGTTCCAAGACCTGCAAAGCAGCCGAGAACTGGGGGCCCGCCTTAAGCCAGCATCGAGGAGAACGATACAAACACATGCCAGATAACAAAGAAGTCCATGCAGAGGAATTGGCAACAGTCAGCAAACTGACGGGATATGATAATCATACCTATTTCTAATGTGACTGCTGAAGATGGAAGAGATGACTTCAGATTGTAAACTGAACTATTAACAAAATACAAGGCTACAACACAAAGAGACTTCCATGTACATGGAATATTTCATATAATATGCAACTATGAGATCAATTATCTGGAATACTTATGATCTGGGATTTTCTAGATAAGGGTTTTTTTGTAATTTGGATCTTCTACTAAAAATAATTTAAATATGAAATAATCCCAATAGTAACGTTTTGCCACGAATATGAATTTGTTATGAATTATTATCACGCACAAGATACTGTTTTCTTATTTCATTTCTGACAAAAAATTGTATTATTTACTTAAAATTAACCCAATGGGATATAGCTGTTCCCTAAGTTTTCTACATACCCCTGTATCAGTTTATGGATAAAAGGTTCCATACCTGTATTATAAGATTTAAAATGACATCAAAAAAGGATTTTTTTAGGGAGGATACAGAGAGAGTTTATGTAATGAAATATGCAACAGACTTTGTAATTACAACCAATTACAACCAATTAGATGCTTGCTTTCAACCAGAAGTATATGCTAGTGTTTCATTGGTTGCTATGGGTTTTTATATAATGTAAATATCAAAGACATGCACAGTTTCTCGCTTAAAAACATTTATTGGTGCATATAAACCACATGTCAATGTACAATTCACACACACCACAAAGCAGTGTCTCCCCCCCAGTCTGCCTACCTGTTGTTAGCCACACCCTCCTGACGCGTTTCGCGCTATTGGGCGCTTCATCAGAAGAGGACCTCCTCTGATGAAGCGCCCAATAGCGCGAAACGCGTCAGGAGGGTGTGGCTAACAACAGGTAGGCAGACTGGGGGGGAGACACTGCTTTGTGGTGTGTGTGAATTGTACATTGACATGTTAGTTTTTGTGGTTTATATGCACCAATAAATGTTTTTAAGCGAGAAACTGTGCATGTCTTTGATATTTACTTTGGTTTAATTGGACCTGTGCACAGTACTCGCTGTATAGACAGCAGCTACCCCATAATTGATTTCTGTTTTTATATAATGCAAGCTTTGTGATCTTTTATATAACATTATTAGGCCTACAGTGCTGCAGTACAAACTGTTCCTCCCTGGTATTGATCTAACAGGGCCTCTGCAAAAAAAAAAAAATGGTCTTCATTTTAACGGGAACAAGTTTAAAGAGATACTGACACCAGAAATGAAACTCTTTTTTACATCTATCATAATATTGCATTTGAAAGCAACTTATAGCTTTGCCATAAAGTATTTGCACAATGCTTTTACCTGTCTGATGCCCCATGTTCCTGTATGTGGGAGAAAATTTAAAGGAAAACTATACCCCCAAAATGAATACTTAAGCAAAAGATAGTTTATATCAAATTAAGTGGCATATGAAAGAATCTTACCAAACTGGTGTATATATTTAAGTAAAAACTGCCCTTTTACATCTCTTGCCTTGAGCCACCATTTTGTGATGGTCTGTGTGCTGCCTCAGAGATCACCTGACCAGAAATTCTACAACTCTAACTGTAACAGGAAGAAGTGTGGAAGCAAAATACACAACTCTGTCTGTTAATTGTGACCTAACAATTATAGTTTATTTGGTGTGTTTGTGTGCACAGTGAATCATATGATCCCAGGGGGCTGTCCTTATTTTTTAAAATGGCAATTATCTATTTAGGATTACCCAATGGCACATGCTACTAAAAAAGTATATTATTAGGAAAATGGTTTATTTACATGAAGCAGGGATTTACATATGAGCTGTTTTTTGCAATAACTTTTTATAGAGACTAGAGATCTACATTGTTTGGAGGGTTTTCCTTTAACTGACAGGCTGAGATGGGACAGTCAGGTTGGAAAAACATTCAGGTTTAGGAACTTCAACTAACAATTACTTACAAAAGCAAAGCTCTGAGCAAAAAATGATCAACAAGACCTATAGGTAACTTTTAATGTACATTCATAATTTAAAAAGTAGTTTTTTAGTGTCAGTATCACTTTAAAAGAGCATACTGCCATGTGCAGGCATTTGCACGCAATCCCTCAAAGAGAAATTGCCTATGGAGGGATGTGGGGTGGGCTACATACTTTCTCCCCATTCACAGTGCATAGGAATCGCTGCAATCCCTCCTTGTTCTTAATGCCCTTAAGCAATAAATCACTGGAGCACAAACTCTACAAATCTCCCCATTTACCATAACCCTTTACCCTTAAGTTGTCCCTGAAATATACTGTCTCCTATAGAACTCTCTCAGTTGCACAGTTCAGTAAACACTTTCATTTATTTGCCTTTATGTTTATGATGTAATTTTTCCCCTTTAATACCTGCACAAATAGTGAGAGCACGACTCTATGTCAGGGGTGCATATAATATATTCTGATAAAGTGCTAATGATACACATAAAACCCACCAGTAATAGACAAACATAAGTGAAAATTGGCTTTTTCTTCCCTTTTTTGAACCAATTATTTAAAAATGTTGATATAGAGATTTAATTATTGTAACACCTGAAGAGCCCTCTTCTTAGGGCAAAGGTGCACCAGAAAATTATAAATCTTCACCACTGTGGGTGACTAATCTCTTGCAAATGCTTCCCCACCAGCAATAATGTAAATCGCCAGTGGCAAAACACATGCAGGACTTTTCCGTAGTTGCCCGAAGGGGGAAAGAGAGATCTTCTGGAGGTTTGTGTGCCTACCATGACTCCTCTCTGTCTCCACAGTTCCCATATAACCAATAATGTTTATTTTTATATTCAGTATTATCTGGTTTGCTCTAGGACAAAACACAATACAATATCCCATCTTCACTGCTTTCACAAAGCTTCCATACCACATATTCCCAGCAAAAAGGACAATGGGTTTTCACAGTGAAGCATGGCATTGCTGATCTTTTCTTATGGTTCCGTCTGGAGTGAGAGAAAATGAATCTTCTGTTGCACCTCTATTTCTAACTGTACCCTGCTTTCCTCAGGGATTGAAATTTTGACACGAGTGACAATTTTTATACACATGACTCTTTTGTCCAAATGCATTAAAGTCAATGGGCGTCTGAATAATTTTGATGCGTGACAAGTTTTTTTGTTGCGGCAAATTTTCCACGGAGTTTCACGAAAACATTCACAGGCGACAAAATGCAGAAACTCACCGCAAATCCATGCCATCACTATACAACATCAGTTGTAGTGCCCACTTGGGACAACAGTGGACAAAAACTCACTGACCATCTACAATTGTGTACATAGCTCTGTTATTTGTGTTTAACTGTAATACAAAGGCAAACAAATCTGATGAAACACAGGGAAGTAGCCTGGTTCCCTTTAAAAACTATTTATTTACAAGGATTGCATACAATATTGGCAAGTGCTGAAATGTATTTCATTCAGAAACATTCACAGAATGATTTATTTGCAGTTGTAGAGTTGTAGAGAAAACTATGTTGTTCTTTTTACTCAGCTTGCAAACACTGTTGCGTCCCCCAATTTGGGTGGTTGTCTAGGGCCCGTAATACCAGGGTCCTTGTGTTATTGGTTGGGGTTGGGATGTGGGAGAAGCAAGGGCAAAGAATGGGTGAGGGCAAGGCACAGCTCAGGGGCCCACAGAAGATTTAATCTGCCCAGATACTAAACATTATAACTCTTTAGTTGCAAAAGGGCTTTTTTCATCTGATCTCAGAAATGCATAAACACGTGTGTCAAAACATTTTTATATGTAGCAACAGATTTCCCACACTCTTGGCTGTGCAATTCTGAAGAAACTAGAATTAATCCTCAAGATGGAATCTATGAATGCAGCACTCCCCCCCCCCACCAGAATAGGAAATACTTTCTTCCCAGGCTTGAACTGTAACCTCCCTGCCATTAGCAGCAAAACACTGGATAACAGTCTCATTCTTTAAACAAAAAAAACATAGAGAAATCCAAAATGATTATGATACAGATTGAAAAGATGTATGTGACGTTTTTCTCTTATTCTGTACCTGCACATTGAAAATAGAGCATATAACATTGGAAGGGGAGATACCCCAAAAGCTTGTACTAGCCATCTTTTTGTGATAATTAAGTAGGGCTTTTGCACACAAACTGTGAGTGCTTCTCTTAGTTTTTGAGATTGAGTGGGGGACAACAAGGCTTATTTACAAATGCAAAGGCAAGAGGGCTTTTGTATTGGATGCAATTGCGCCAAAATGATGGCGTACTTAAGTAAGTAACCAGCTTGTAATAGCACTTAGAACAGATATTTCCTTTGGATGCTTAAATTAAATGCTCTGGAGAGGTTCCTGTAAATACACACACACAGTAGTGAAATAATACCTATGTTCATACAAGGCAACAACAAAAATGCGCTCATCTATTTATCATTATTGGTACCCAGCCTAGTGGCACCTTGCTTCATATAGGGTCAAAATATGGGGTTTTAGCACCAAAAGTTATATGTTGTGGTACTACCAAATTTGTAAATCGTATGGCACTGAATAAAAATCTTACAAGTGATTCCTTTGTCCATGAAGGAATAAGAAAGTAAGATATTGTTAAGGAAACGTTCTAGCTGAGAATTGCTTTGAGCTATTGTGCTTCTCAGAAAAATTATTTCCAACCAACCTGGCATGCAACTTGTCACTGTAAAATGAGGATTTATAGGACACTGGAGGGCCAAACAGTTATATAACCACATTATTACTTTGTCCACTTGGCTCTTGCTCCTTGCAGTCACTTGCCTTTCTAGAAGAGTTTAGCTGGCTGTTAATATTCACCGATATCTTGGATAGAAATAAATGTCTGAAATTTTCCCTAAATTGGTTTCCAACAAAGCAGTACAATAGTGGATTAATGCAGCTATTGGAAAAGCCCATACAGATGCAAAACGGCATGGCTTTTTCAATAAATGTCACAATTTGGCAATTACTTATTATGTGCATTCTGACGAGAGCATCCAAGAAGGTGAGTGCATGGAAGGGAAACCAGCAGATTAAAAAGGCCATCACGATTGCTGTGACAATTTTCAAGACTCTGTCTCGGTTTTGTATAGTGATCATTGGTCCTTTCGACCTTATAAGATGTATGCCAATCATCAGGTAGCAAGTGCCAATGACACACACTGGCGCACAAAACCCAAGCATGATCTTCATTAAAGCCATCCCCACACACCAGCTGGAATATTTTTCTTTTGGAAAATCCATTGCACAAACACGGACTCCAAGTTCATCAATATAGAAGGCATTGCGAAAATAAAATGTGGGGATAGAGGACAATATAGCCAAGATCCAGACAGATATGGAAACTAGACAAGCTTGGTGCTTGGTCCTCCTCTGTGAACTAAAAGGGTAAACAACGGCTAAGTATCTGTCCACACTCATACAGCTAATAAAGAAGATACTTGCAAATAAATTAAGACATAAAAGGGAACTTGAGATTTTACACATCACTTTCCCAAAAAGCCAGTTGTAGCCAAAAGCATAGTATGTTGCCCAAAATGGTAGTGTGGCCAAAAACACTAGATCCGCCACGGCTAAGTTCATAATATAAATACTGGCAACAGATTTAAGGTCTCCTTGGAGGCGGAAAACGACAATCACCAAACAGTTGCCAATGATTCCAAAGGTGAAAATAATAGAGTACAATACTGGCATCAGCTCCGGCTGGTGGTCTGTAAGGGTCATATTCTGGCATGACATTTTGTCTGACACGTTGCTAGAAATGTTCAGATAAGTAGAAGTCATGTCTTGCAGAGTCTTGCTGGAAATAATAAGCACTGAGTAGTTCCTCTGGATCATATTCCTTAGCAAAAGGTCAGCAGTTTAAGGTTCTTTGGAATTTAGCAGCAAGTTCAGTTCCTAAAGAATAAAAACCAATAACGATTGTTCAAATGTGTAAAACATAAAAAAGACAGAAAGAAAGCATATTTGGAAAGAAAACAAGTGAGATAATCCTAGTGACCCCTTTGGATGGATCCACACTAAGCAATCCCAGTTTTTGGTGTACATACTGCTTCTGTTGGAGCTTTCTGCATTGCTGTCCTCATTGAGTAGTGTGACTGTGCTGCTTATCAGATAAGGACACATGAACTGGCAATGTGATACAAGGGCACACAGCTGTATTGCTTCCTAAAATGGTTATTTATTTGTCTGTGGCGCTGAACAATCGCTTCGTTCTGGAACTTCAACAAAAGTTAGAGATAACAAGTAATTGTCCTGATTATCATGAGGCAAAGCATCATGGAAGTGTTAAACAGAAAAACATTAGAGAATGCTAATTGATGATACAGATATGGGAGCTGTTATCCCAAATCTTCGGGATCTGGCATTTCCAGATAAATGATCTTTCTGTAATTTGGATCTCAGTTCCATCTCCAAAGACCTATTGCCCTAAATCAGTTCTGGTTAGGACCCATTTAAAATAACTGCTTCAAAAGTTGCTGTTGTATTACTTTGTACAGGTATGAGACTTGTTATCCAGAATTCTCAGAACCCAGGGTTTTCCAGATAACAGATCTTTCCGTAATTTGGATCTTCATAATGTCAGTCAACTATAAAATCATGTACACATTAAATAACCCCAATAGGCTGGTTTTGCTTCCAATAAGGATTAATTATATCTTAGTTTGGATCAAGTACAAGGTACTGTTTTACTATAACAGAGAAAAAGGGATACATTTAAAAAAAAATTATTATTTGGATAAAATGGCATCTATGGGAGCTTTCTGAATAATGGGTATCTGGATAACAGATTCCATACTGCGTACGTATTCTATATACCCAAACAGAAAAGCAATTTATGTTAAAAAATATATATATATAAAAAGAAGTGTGTCCATATGAGGTAGAACACATTCTTTGTGTTTTGTTTTTCCTTTTTTGTAACATTTTGTTTCAGCTTTTTTTATTATTTTAGACTATTACAGGCTTAAATATTACAGGAATAGGTTTCCAAGCTATGCAACGTAGTCCATATGTCATTTTTATGCATTTGTGCATATGAAACAATATGAAAATACATAGTAAAAAATAAAACAAGAAAAGGAAAGAAAGGAAATCAGATCCAGAAGATTACCCCAACAGTAATCAAGGTATAATAGTTTTTTTTTATTTAGTTCTCAAAAGTCCCCAGTAAATATATTGCTAATAGTTTCTTTCATTATCCTTGGGTTGCATGCTGTCACATTGTATTTAATAATGATCCATCTAACCAGAAATAATGCAATGTAGAAAATGTAAGATACTCTTCATGCTAATGACTATGTCACCTCATCTATTCTACTCTGAACGCATCAAATAATGAAAAAAACTCCTGCCTCATTCAATCAAATAAAAGGGTAGAGACAGTGATTCAGTGTATTGTCCATCTAAAAACAAGATGCAATAAGGTTCCTCTTGTGCTCGGGGAGGAACACTTGTACTAAGGGAAACATATAGTGAAACATAAAGAAATCCCAGAGATGTAATGACTGTAGGCTGCACTATTTAAGCAATTAATGTTCCTGAAAGCATACCTTTGAAATTAAATATTGGAAAATCTTTAGTATCCCCCAGGACAACTGTTAACTTACCATAATGGTGCAAGTCTTTGACAGAATCAGCTTGTTCCTTTCGGAGTAATAGTCTGAAATCTCTGGCTTCTCTCTTATATTATCAGTGTATTCCTAAGGGAGACATTAGCTTGCATCACTACACGACTGGAACACAAAATCTTGGCACTACTTCCTGGCAGAAAAAAACTTCGGCTTGTGCTTGCCCTTAGCTTCATAAGTATAACGCTGTCACTAATTCAACAGGGGGAAAGAATTACAGGTTCTTCCTCACATCTTGTTTTTTTGGTATTTCTATATAATTATTTCTAAGCCAGCTACAAAGGGTAAATTAGCTAAACCAAAAAAATACTACAAAGGGTAAATTAGCTAAGACAAAAAAAATACCATACAGGGGACATCAGCTTCAGAAAAGGGAATTTAGGTAACTCCTTTTTTTACACAACTCTTTCTGCTCTTGGTATGGAGAACAAATGGTCTGTTTTGCCTAGATTTGACAGTGCTGCATAGCAGAAGAAAGGTTAAGAAGTGTATGACACCTGGGAATCCCCTAGCCACACACAAACACAAGCTGGGGAGACCATGAGTCTCTAGTCAATGGGAAGCCCTGTATTTATTGTTTGCACTTTGTTTTGCCAATTTCATCTTTACATAGTTGTCCTCTCCTACTGACAGCTGCCTTTTTAAAGGGATCCTGTCATCGGAAAACATGTTTTTTCAAAACGCATCAGTTAATAGTGCTACTCCAGCATAATTCTGCACTGAAATCTATTTCTCAAAAGAGCAAACAGATTTTTTTTTATTCAGTTTTGAAATCTGACATGGGGCTAGACATTTTGTCAATTTCCCAGCTGCCCCTGGTCATGTGACTTGTGCTGCACTTTAGGAGAAAAATGCTTTCTGGCAAGCTGCTGTTTTTCCTTCTCAATGTAACTGAATGTGTCTTAGTGAGACATGGGTTTTTACTATTGAGTGTTGTTCTTAGATCTGCCAGGCAGCTGTTATCTTGTGTTAGGGAGCTGCTATCTGGTTACCTTCCCATTGTTCTTTTGTTTGGCTGCTGGGGGGGGAGGGGGGTGATATAACTCCAACTTGCACTACAGCAGTAAAGAGTGATTGAAGTTTATTAGAGCATAAGTCACATGACTTGGGGCAGCTGGGAAATTGACAATATGTCTAGCCCCATGTCAGATTTCAAAATTGAATATAAAAAAATCTGTTTGCTCTTTTGAGAAATAGATTCAGTGCAGAATTCTGCAGGAGCAGCACTATTAACTGATTCATTTTGAATTTTTTTTTTTTTCCCATGACAGTATCCCTTTAAGCAGCAATCTTTTTCATGTGCATATGGTTCTTCCAGATCTGATTAACTCAGTAATGAACCTCTGTGTGTATTTCAAGAAGTTAAAAGCATAACATGACTTCAGGTTTTTAACTCCTTTTCTTTGGTGGGCTCAATAGAATGACATGACTCTATGTCTGACTATCTATACCATTATTTATTTAATTGTTGCTTTGTCTCTCAGCCAGTTCCTTTCTTTTTATGTCAGGCTGTCAGTTATCTATCACCTACACATCTATACATCCAGTGATCTCTCTAACTAGCTATCAAGTTATCTCTTGCACTGTATAAACACTTCAGGGGCGTTTCCAACTGGGCTCTATATGCAAGGAGGTGGTATATTCTTTTTGAATGAGTATTCACTGATTCACTCCTAATGAAACTGACCATGGGTCATTACATTAATACAGTGCTCTTTTAATGAGGGGCATCTCTAGCAAGAGAGTACTAATGAGCACAAGGTACTACTGAGAGCAAGGCTCTACTCCTCAACTGCCTATGGCAAGCATTATGTGCTATGGGCAGAAGTATTTCGGAGCTAGGCATGCTGTGCCATGACTGGACTTCGTTGCTTCAGACAGAATTCAAATATGCAAAATTTCATCACTGGATGCCATGATGTTGGTCCTGATTTAAAGGCTTTGCACAGAAAACTGCTGTCATGATGATTATTTATTAGCTATCAAGTCTATTCCTATTTCAAGCAAGAAAACTGCTTGTAAATGACTTAAAAAAAAGATATTTGTGGCTTATAAAATGTGATTACTGGGCTGAACTAATTTTGGCTGCCATATACACAGTGGTGTAACTAGATGTTACAGCAAATTAATTGTAGCAAGGTCCCGCAAAATTTCTAGAGGTGAACGGTTATACCAATATATACTGAAATTGCTGGCTCATGGGGCCCCCCCTGCAGTCGCAAGATCTGCGTCCTGTGTAGTTACACCTCTGCATATTTAAATGTACTAAATGGGGATAGGAGAAGATATGGCAGCTCCTAGGATATATTAGCTTTCTGTAAGCTTGCATGCATTAATTTCAACTGAAACGAATCATTAAAGGGATACTGTCATGGGAAAAAACATTTTTTTCAAAATGAATCAGTTAATAGTGCTGCTCCAGCAGAATTTTGCGCTGAAATCCATTTCTTAAAAGAGCAAACAGATTTTTTTATATTCAATTTTGAAATCTGACATGGGGCTAGACATATTGTCAATTTCCCAGCTGCCCCAAGTCATATGACTTGTGCTCTGATAAACTTCAATCACTCTTTACTGCTGTACTGCAAGTTGGAGTGATATCACCCCTTCCCTTTCCCCCCCAGCAGCCAAACAAAAGAACAATGGGAAGGTAACCAGATAACAGCTCCCTAACACAAGATAACAGCTGCCTGGTAGATCTAAGAACAACACTCAATAGTAAAAACCCATGTCTCACTGAGACACATTCAATTACATTGAGAAGGAAAAACAGCAGCCTGCCAGAAAGCATTTCTCTCCTAAAGTGCAGGCACAAGTCACATGACATGGGGCAGCTGGGAAATTGACAAAATGTCTAGCCCCATGTCAGATTTCAAAATTGAATATAAAAAAATCTGTTTGCTCTTTGGGTTATTATAAAATGTATTGGGAAGTGTGATAGTGGACAATGGAGGAACATAGGGGCAAATTTACTAAAGGGCAAAGTGACTAACTTTAGCGAAAATTCGCTTTGTTTTCTCTTTCACTTATTATTAAGAGGCTGTAGGGGAGTGTGCCACAGAAAGTACTATGGGTATGACCAGGGAAATCACTGGCTATGCCTATATCAGCCAAATTAGCAACAATGGCAATCTACTCAGTCCTTCCAGAAGTGAGGTAAAGGCAAAATATTTGGCATTTATGGTAGAGTTTGAAATATACAGTGATACATAATAGTGATGAGCGATTTGCTTTGCAGTAAAATTTGCAAATTCACCGAAAAATTCGAGAAACGGCGAATTGACTTATTGAAGTCAATGGACATCAAAATAATTTTGACGAGCAATAGGGATGTAGCGAACTGTTCGCCGGCGAACTTGTTCGCGCGAACTTCAACCGTTCGCATCCGCCGAATGTTCGCGAACGTCGCGCAACGTTCGCATTTTGCGTTCGCGTTCGATTCGAATACAAATCGTTCGACCATTCGAATTCCTTCGACCGCTAAAAATCGAACGATTTCCATTCGTTCGAACGATTGTAAGCATTCGATCGAATGAAATGCATTTGATCGAATGCTTCGATCGTTCGATTCGAATGAAAATCGTTCGATCGAACGATTAAAATCCTTCGATCGTTCGAATCGAACGATTTTAGCGGGTGTTCGAAGTTCGCGAACTGTTCGCGAACGTTCGCATTTTTTGCCGGTGTTCGCGAACGGCGTTCGCAAACACCAAATCGGCAGTTCGCTACATCCCTAACGAGCAACAATTCTTTATGCGAGCAATAGTTATTATACGTGCGAGTATTTTGTCCAAATGCATTAAAGTCAATGGGCAACAATTTGTTTGTGCGAGACAACTCTGACGCTCAACAATTTTTTTTTGTTGTGGCGGATGTTTTGCAGGTGAATTTTCATTGCAGTTTTACTAATATTTTAGATGGTGGTGAAATACAGAAAAATTTTGATGCAACAATTCTGACGTGCAACAATTTTTTATAGTTGTGGCAAATTTTTTGCCGGTGAATTTTCGTTGCAGTTTTAAGAATTTATTTGCTGGTGGCGAAATACAGAAATTCACCGCGATGGCATGTCTGGCAAATTTATTCACCTATCACTAATACATATCATCATTATACTGAATATCTGAATAATCTCCATAGAGTAGAATTAACAGTGTCCCTCGGTGAGCACATCATGTTAGAATTCATGTTGTATGAAGCAAACAATTTTGAGCAAAACATCTCTCTGATACAGTGATCAAACATTTATTGTTTCAATATTCTGTATACTGTGCTATTCTTATTAGCTTTTTTATAAAAAGGGACAAGGCGTGTGGATACTTGGTTGTTCTGTTCAGTTTAGGAAATGAATGTGGTAGGATTCGTTGTTCTAGAGATGAACTGCTTTTACATTGGGCTATTTCCTTGTATTGCCGCCAGCTAATAAATACGCAAAACTGCCGCGAAAATTTGGGACGCGAGTCGGAAAAGTCACTTGCGTCAAATCCATCGCACGTCAACATTATTCGGACGTCCATTGACTTTAACACCGGCGTCAAAATTGGCACGAGCGTCAGAATTGACGCAGGCATCAAAACTTTCGTTTTGCAAATTTTTCGCCGTTTCATGGATTTCACTGGAAATTCGCACATTTTTGGCCGAATGAAAAGGGTTCAAATTCACACATCACTATTTGTAACCGCTGGAAAGCTGTGGAATTCATCCAATAAACATTGTGACTGTGGTGCAGTAGCTGCCAGCCTTAGGAATCTATCAGTCTGCATTGTGTCTTTTAACAGACTCTTAGGGGTTAAAACTTGTCAAAATGTTTGTATGCTATCAAGTTATACCAAGTACAGGCTGACATACTCCAGAACTCCAGAGAGATAATAAATTCCATAATGCTACTCAGTAACAGATTGTTGTGCAAATTGCAGTATCTGTCATTGCTGGGGATATTAAGGGTCATTGACGACCTCAAGCACAGTGCACAAACTGACATTTCAGATGCAATTTGCCATATTTTGTACCTAGAATGCAGCAGTTTTCAAGGTCCAAATGTGGCGTGGAGGGGGAGATGTGTCCGATGTGTGTGATGAATCAAAAGAAGTGCAATTGCGCATGTATATTTTGACAAACCAGACAAAATTCTGGTAAAAATGTTTAGAGTTGGGATTGCATAATTTATGGTGCTCACCATCAAAGTGACATATACACGTGCATCTTTAGGCAGAAGTACACTGTGCTTATTGATGAATCTCACCTCCAAAGTGGCAGTAGCTCCAGGGAACCCCTTGCATCCATAGGTGCACTTCAGTAGATGCTGAACCTACTTATGCTCAACCGCAGCTGCAGTTGTTATTATATAGGGGTTGAGTAATTCTTTCTATCTAGGTATGGGACCTGTTATCCAAAATGCATGGGACCTGGGGTTTTTCCAAATAAGTGTTCTTTCTGTAATTTGGATCTCCATACTTTAAGGGACAGATTTATCAAAATCTGAGTTTGTGAAAAAAAAACTCGGACAGGAAAAAAAAAACAGACAAAACCTTTTTCTCGAATGCTATCTTATGCGAGAAACTTGCATGGTGGCCAAGTGCGACGGGAACGCCTGTCGCACCCACGGCGGGAACCATGCTGCCTCTGCCCTGGGTTGATTCATGCACTTCGCCTCGGGTTCTTCCGGGTTCGCGCTGCTCGGGTATCTTCGGCTTTGTTTGGAGGTGCCAAATGTGACATCAATGGTTGGCGCAAAGTTTGAATATTTAAAGGGCTCTTTGCCCTATGTGCATTGCCCAACATAAAGGTCTAATTCTTTAATTCCTGGGTGCGTTTTTGAGTATTCCTGATCTGTTCTGACCCTTTCTGTCCTTGATCCTGTGTTGTACGTTGCCTGTCCTGACCTTTGCTCGTGTATTGACTTCTCTATCGAATCCTGTTTTGTACTTTGATTTTGGTATGTATGTCTCGGCCTATGACCTTGACAACTCTCCTGTCTTCTGAATCGGTACTGCTTTGCGTGTTTGGTTTTGACCCATCCTGTTCCAGACTTCGCCTTGTTCTCCATTCCAGTTACAATGTTCGGTTCTCTTGCCTTCCCAGAACTCTCTCCCTGGTCCTCTCACGCTAAGACCTGGCAGCACCCGAACAGCGAGAATCTCATTGTCCCATTCATTTTCAATGAAGCTGAAAATCACAAATGTTTTAATAAACTGGGAAAATAAATAAATATATAAAGTTGTTAGAGTTCATTCCCATTGACTTCTATACAACTTCACCAGCTTTTACTTGCGAGTTTTTACTGGCGACTTTTCGTGTTTTTTTTCCTTTAATAAATTCCGACTGTTCGAGGTTTCGCGGATGCATTTTTCCGTGTCCACGTCTTTCTCTGCATTTTTCTTAAATCTAGAAAAAATACCCAACTTGATTTTTTATTAATCAGCCCTTAAGTCTACTAAAAAAAAATCATGTAAACAAACCCAATAGGATTGTTTTGCCTCCAATAAGGATTAATTCTGTCTTAGTTTGGATCAAATACAACATACTGTTTTGTTATTACAGAGAAAAAGAAAATACTTTTTTAAAAATTTGGATTAATTGGATAAGATTCTATGGGAGACGGTCTTTCTCTAATTCAGAGCTTTCTGAATAAGGAGTTTCCAGATAACAGATCCTATACCTGTACATGTTTTCAGAGCATTTGATTCCAGAGTTCAGCCATGAAAGTTCGATGAATTACTGAAGCCGTTCCTTTCCTTTTACCAGTTCTGACCCTCCTTTAAATCTATTCCTAGATCATATCAAATAAGCCATCAGATCATTAATGTGCATTATTAAAGAGCAATGAGTTGTGTTGTTAGGAATCAGTAATAATGTCTTCTGCGTTTTGGGGTTAATTGGAAATAACAACTGTCTTTGGGTTTCTATTAGTCAAAAATATAGGAAGCTTGTTAATGAAGGACCAAAGCGAATAGGCACTTGTGTTATTCAGACTCGCTTACTGCAGAAGGATATATTAAAACACTGACACTCATGTGGGTATTAGTTCATGTTGGCCTGGATAATTATAATGCATCATTTTATTACCTCTTTAGATTTTGCAAATATTATTGGAATACAAACGATCACCTCAAAGTGAACAGCAGAAGAGAACATCTGCATAAGTCACAGGAACTGATGTTAGTGACCGTGGGAACATTGAAATTATTCCTGCCAAGTAGGTCAGATGTCAGTTCCCTGACATCCCTGAAAGAGTTAAAATGAGATACAAATCAGCAAGGAGAGAAATAACACAGCTGTTAAGATGCATTCTGTGTGTTAGCATAATCCTAGTGCACTTGGCAGTGTAGCTAACCTTTTAGTTGATCACTGTCCCATATTCTAATTAGCAGTTCCAGATTTAACAGGAATGTTTGCAAGAGTTTTGTGCTCTTTCTTCCAAAAGCTTGTGCCAAAACTTGTACATGGGAACTGCATTCTAAAAATATATTCTTGGAAGAAGCCCTGTATCCATACAGCGGGAATAAGCCAGTTTGCCAACGAAGTTGGGCTTATTTCAGTGTTTTGCTTTGGTTAACTATGCAGGGTCTCTAAATATCATAAAAAGTATCCCATCTGGTATTACTCTTATGGCCTCAGGGGAATAAATATAAAGGAATAATGTGCCTTTAACTTTTCTGAATACTTTCTCAATTCATAGTTCTCACTGGTTTCCATTGTGCCGCACCTGTGTTTTTACACTCACTAGACATTCTGTCATTTGCTCCTGCACATTGTAATCAATATTGAGATTTGTCTCAGATTTTGTTTCCCAGACTGTGTTCCTTTTTTTGCCTACAAAGGAGGTCAAACCACTTTCTCTTACACAAATACTACACTCATATTCTGCAGAAAAACTTGCACAGGAATATTCTTCAATGCATGGAGATCCAAATTAGAAACATATCCCTTATCTGGAAAACACCAGGTCCCAAGCATTCTGGATAACTACCTGTACATGTATTTTTAAGCAACGGTGTGGTTAAAGGGATCCTGTCATCGGAAAACATGTTTTTTTTTTTTTTTAAAACACATCTGTTAATAGTGCTACTCCAGCAGCATTCTGAACTGAAATCCATTTCCCAAAAGAGCAAACAGATTTTTTTATATTCAATTTAGAAATCTGACATGGGGCTAGCCATTTTGTCAATTTCCCAGCTGCCCCCAGTCATGTGACTTGTGCCTGCACTTTAGAAATGCTTTCTGGCAGGCTGCTGTTTTTCCTTCTCAATGTAACTAAATGTATCTCAGTGGGACATGGGTTTTTACTATTGAGTGTTGTTCTTAGATCTACCAGGCAGTTGTTATCTTGTGTTAGGGAGCTGTTATCTTGGTTACCTTCCCATTGTTCTTTTGTTTGGCTGCTGGGGGGGAAAAGGGAGGGGGTGATATCACTCTAACTTGCAGTACAGCAGTAAAGAGTGATTGAAGTTAATCAGAGCACAAGTCACATGACTTGGGGCAGATGGGAAATTGACAATATGTCTAGCCCCATGTCAGATTTCAAAATTGAATATAAAAAAATCTGTTTGCTCTTTTGAGAAATGGATTTCAATGCAGAATTCTGCTGGACTATTAACTGATTCATTTTGAAAAAAAAATTTTTTCCCATGACAGTATCCCTTTATGAAAGAGTCTTTTTTTCTTTTTGCATACTAGCTCGCACGCTGATTGTAGTGCTAGAGCAGTGATCCCCAACCAGTGGCTTCACAAGCAAAATGTTGCTCAACAACCCCTTGGATGTTGCTCCCAGTGGCCTCAAAGCAGGAGCTTATTCTTAATTGCCTGGTTTGGAAGCAAGTTTTGGTTGCATAAAAAATTGGTACTGCCAAACAGAGCCTTCTGTAGGCTGCCAGTCCACATAAGGGCTACCAATAGTTACTACAGCCCATAATTGACATCCCCAGGAACTTTTTGCATACGTGTTGCTTTACAATGTTTTATATATTTGAATGTGGCTCATGGGTAAAAAAAAGATTGGGGATCCCTGTACACCATACTTATAGAGATAGGTACATGTGTCTGAGAATAGATTCTTCCTTGTAAGGCAATAACATTTTCTTAAGCCAACTTTGTCTCTAAACGTACAATCTTTAGGAAAAGTAAGCAATTTTTATTTTGTTAAATGGAGGAAAACATCAGGTTTGTTAGTGTGTCCACAACCTCCGCTTTTATTTTATTTGTACATAAACCCTTGTAGGATTTGGTCACAATACAGGATTTCACCACTCATTTTTAAATTTAAAATTAGACAAAAAAGAAATACCAATATTATTTATCAGTAGTAAAAAAGTGCATACATTTATAGGAATAGATAACTGTGGGGCAGAACTCACTGTGGTTTCTACACATTCCCCCTCTTTAAATCTCTCCTGCGGGCACACAGCGCCATTCTTTGTATAAACATCAGTGGCACTCCAGTGTGATAACCCATACATACAGTGCACACCCTGTATCATCCCATCATATGATACCAACCACCTGGCAATCCAGGACATGCTACAGTCACAGCTCCAAGGGTTAAAGGAAAGGAAGAGAAATCTGAGTTTGGGCATGCTGGAAAACAAGTAACCGGGCATGGAGGTCAGGTTATTTTTACTCAGATGAAGTAGCTGCACGTGCTTTAAAGAACTGAAAGCATGGGGTGTGATATGTGTTATCTGGTTGTTGTTTAGATGCAGTTTTTTCAGGTTAGTTAGCCGGCTGAAGGAACAGTTGATAGCGACAATCTTATTGGCTTCCAGGTGCAGAATCTTGAGCTGGATTAATCCACTGAAAAGCTGATTAGGGAAATGAGATATAGAGTTGTGCCCTAAATTTAGTACATTTAATTTCTTTAGTTGATTAAAGGCTTCACTTTGAATCACCCAAATCCGGTTCCTTCTCAGATTTAGATCTCTCAAAGCTTGCTGATATCGAAAAGAATTTCTGCCTATGGCCTCTATGTGATTATTTTCCAGAGACAGACTTGTGATGTTCTGAAGCTTCCTGAAGGCTTGCGAAATGTAACGCATTTTATTAAAACCCAAGTCAAGATTTTCCAAGGATAACAAAGGGGAAAACACAAGAGGGTGGATTTCAAAGATGTTGCAGTGAGACAGATCCAGGGACAGAAGGTGCAACAGACCTCGGAAAGTGTAAGCATGAAGGTAGGTCAGTCTTGTGTTTTTGCTGAGGTTTAACTCTCTCAAATTGATGAGTGCAATAAAAGATCCAGGGTAAAGGAAAGTCAAGCTGTTGTGGCTTAAACAAAGGATTTCAAGAAGAGGGACACTTGTGAAAGCATTGAAGGTAAGTACCTGAAGCAGATTACCGGCCAAGTTCAAAGACACGGCACTTGCAGGTAGATCTGGAGGAAGGTTTCTGAGCCCAGTCTCATCACACTGAATATCTCCTTCAGAGAAACAGAGACACATTCCAGGACACGTAGAATTTATGAGTTCTGCTCCCATATTTTCCATTATAATACACCCAGAGAGAATAACTGAGAACATGGCTCTGCTGGAGTAGTAAGGTCTGTATGTTTGAGGTGCCTAGGGTAACATTTGATTGGATTCAACCAAGCAGACAAAAACTGTGACTGGCCAATCAGAGTTTAGCCATTACTAATACTTAAGCTTCTTTAATCTTCTACACAATTGAAACATTTCAGTAGGAACATTTACATGCCAGTCCTGCAGGATCTCTGTATTTGCAACCCTCATTGCATCAGGATGAATGTTCTAAATGTATATATTTATGTATGTAAGTATTGATAGGTCTGTTTAGGGGGGGGTATGGGTGTTTGGAGGGGTTGAACTAAATGAACTTTAGTCTTATTGCAACCTAAATTAATAATGTAACACTTGCCCGGATTAATAGAATCTGCCATAACAACCTCACTGTCCTCACCGTGATGAACCACCTACTCTCCGTCACACAAAAAGTTCTATTTCTCAAGTCTAAAGGGGTGGCCTCTGGTTCATTGATTTTTTTTTTGTGGGGAAAAAAAAAAAAGATTCTCTGGTATCTATAAATAATACCCCATGAGGCAGCAGCCCTGATCCCACCCCTTCCCAGAAATTTGGCTCTTGTGGTTACCAGAGGCAGCTTTTTGCTGCCCCAGGTAACTGGCAGCTCTGTGCGCCTGAGGTAGAGTCCTGCAGCAAGTCGGGTACCTGCGGATTACCCGCAAAAACCTGCAGTACCCTGCGGGTTGCTGATAGAAGGTATAGACGAGGGTCGGCGGCTCTGCGGGTCAGGCCGCGGGTCTTCTCAATATCGATATTTACTACTTTTTTCTGGTCACGTCTACTTCCGATGATGTCACTTACAGTTTACATTACAGCACTTCCTGTTTTACTCCTTTTTTCTGATCATGGCTACGTCTGATGATGCCACTTCCGGTTTACAATGACAGCACTTCCTGATTCTTGATGGTCAGTGGGTCGTGGGTTCCGGGTTGCGGATAAGGTACTTGCGGGTCGTGTTGCGGGTCCAAGCGGGTAAGAATGCGGGTTGTTGGTACGGGTCGGGTATGGGTCACAAAAAATGGACCCGTGCAGGATTCTAGCCTGAGGCAGGATTCTCACCTTGCTTCATGGCAGGAGCAGCCTGTCCTCTAATGTACTTGTAAAGAGTAATCATGTCTCCTTGCAAGAGCCTTTTCTCAAAAGAAATCAAGCGCAACCATGGCACTCTATTTCTTCTACCAATTAAGTTGCACATATTTGTACTCTATCCAAGATCATTACTATCCTGCACTGCATACTCAGGGTTAGGCTTTACCAGGGATCTATAAAGAAGCAAAATGTAGTTTTCATCCTTTTGAGTTTAAGGAGAGATAATGGTTAAAACTAAGTAAGCTTTATCAGAAAAGTCTATATAAATACACCAATAAACCCTCCAAGTAATGCTGCTCTGAGTCCTCTGGTAAAATAAACACTGCATTTCTTTCCTTCTATTGTGTACACATGGGCTTCTGTATCAGACTTCCTGTTTTCAGCTTAAACCTTCAGGGCTAGGACTTGAGCATGCTCAGTTTCTCCTCTCTCTCCCTCCCTTCTCTGCTGTAATCTGAGCCCAGAGTTAAGACGAGATCATAGACACTCAGGCAGGAAGTGATGTCACACCAAGCTAATATGGCAGCTGCTATCCTAAACAAAAAGAGCTTATAGAGCAGTTTACTCGGGTATGGTAAATAATTCTACAGAATAAATAGCTTGCACTATTCATTAAACGGCCTTGGTAGCCTTCCTTCTCCTTTAATGGCCTTTTAATGCAAGACAGCAATGTATTTGCTTCAGTTGCCACTGAATAACATGGAGCTACACAGCTTGTTATCCATAAAAGTCCTGAAATCCTTCTCAATTATGGATGCCCACAACATAACATATTTGTTATTTCTAACCTTGCACTAATCACTTAGCATTGAACCTCATTTTGCTGCCCAGTTTTCCAATCTTGTCAAATCACTCTGCAAAGTGGCAGCATCCTGCATGGAACCTATAGTTCTGCACAATTTAGTATCATCTGCAAAAATAGAAACAGTACTTTCAATGCCCACCTCCAGGTCATTATTAAACAAGTTGAAAAGCAAGGGACCTAGTACAGAGCCCTGCGGTACTCCACTAACAACACTGGTCCAATTAGAAAATGTTCCATTTACCACCACTCTTTGTAGTCCATCTTTTAGCCAGTTCTCAGTAACTAAACAAGTTACAGATTTTTTTTACCTGAATGTTCAAGTATGGGAACTGAACATTCAAGTGTCCCTTACCTGCATTGGTAACATTCCACAGCTTAACCACAACAAATACTTCTCTTACCTAAGTGACTCATTTTCATTTTCAATGTATTATAATCAATGGCCTAGCATGAAAGTTATGGTACTTTATATCTTCAGTCACATTATAGAGAAGAGAAACGCCTTTGGCTTGTTTGAGATTTTAACATTATCTAATAAGAGGCAATCTGTCTTACATGATTTAATTATGTACTTTCCATAAAAAGGTCATTCTTAAAGAAGAATATTATGAAACTTAAGCCTCTTAAAAAACAGAGTTATTCAATCAAAAAAAGAATTATGCTTTAGCATGTTCCCAGCTTTGCTTGTGTACAGGACATTTAACTTCACCAGTGCAAGGAACATTTTGTACAGTAAACAATACATGACAATGTGTAAAGCAAAGGCAGCATTACTCAAGAGGGGGATCACCAGATGGAAGTGAGTAAGAGCTTAGTGGAAATTCACTACTTAACTGAAATATTTACAATACATTTACAATAGTTTGGAAAATAAATATTTACGTAGCCTGTGTGAATTGTATTAATGGACTTTTAATGGACAGTTTATAGAACATCATTATATATTTTTCTATATATATGTCCAGAAAATATGGAAATGCCTAGCCAAGCAGTGCCCTATTTGATCAAACAATTCTTCATTTTTGACTTACTTTCTCTCTGTAATAAGAAATAACTTGTATTATAAAACTCAACTGCATCAATCCATTTTTATCTAATATTTCAACTTTTAAAAAAAGAAAACCTTGCCAGGACAGTTAATCGAGACTGCAGCTGAAGAGTTTAAACATTCCATTTTTTTTTAAACAGCAAAACAATTTGTTTGGTGACTCCCTTGGGGCAACATCTGCTGGAAAACAACATCCTAAAAAGGATACAGAGAAAAGGCAAAGCTTATTAGCTATAGTTATCTAATATTCATTTAACATCTACTAATGATCCATAACTGCCCTTTTTAACTATGCATACAGAACACAATTACATACAGTAAGAGCTCTGGTTTTTATATAACAATATGGGTTTAAAAATGAACGATTCATTCATATGAATATATTACTACACCTGATACTTATGTATACAAAGTTGATCTATTCATTTCCCTGCAGGATTTATTTGTAAAGTGTGATTAATATCACGTGATTATTTATATATGAGGTCATTCAGCAAGAGCTGATTATTAGCCAATGAAAAGATGTAAAGGCTCATGACACACACATTTATGTTACAGGTGCAAGTGCTGAAGTACAGAAGTCAGCACTGGCAGTTGCAAAGAAGCTCTGAACTTGTGTCAGCATAGACCATGCCCTACAGGAATAAACCAGAGAGCTTTGTATTAGCACTCTAATCCCAATATATAATACAATACAGAAATTTGCCCTGGTGTTGTTACCCATAGCAACTAATAAAATGCTTTGCTTTTAGCTAGTAAATGGAACCTGCCGATTGGTTTTTGTGGGCAACATAAGCCAATAAAACTGCTAATATCTCAGAAACCACAAAAAATAGAAAGTGAACATAAACTGCAGAAGTGCTCAGAGGAGCATTCTGTTTATATATTTTTATGTTCTACTTTGCAGCTCACAGTAGCACGTACAGAATGATCTCCTGTGTCCAGTCACACTTATACAGCTTTATTCTCTAGTCCCTGATACCCCCCAAATACACAGGCAAAATATCATATTTATCTAAGTCTGAAAATATGATTATCATCATTAATTACAATAGTGCCCAAAGATAAAAGTTGCAAGTTGAGGGGAGAAAGAGTTTTTTCTTAGCTAGATCTGTATGCAACATTTGAAAAGCAATTAAGTTCCTATAGTTTATGCAGCTGTAAACGACATTCGGATTTTTTCTTTACAACTTTTTTTTTTGTTTAAAATAAAATAAATAATTTGGCGTGCAAAAAAAAGTGTCCACCTTGCCTCTCTGTATAAAGAGCGCAGTGATGTCAATAAATCCCAGGTTTTATGCTACATGTGACCTTGCCAAAACATTTTCTGTTGATATCAGTAGTCAATCAATCAGGTCAAACAGAAGCATTAAAAAGTCGTACAAATGGCCTCCCAAACCCCTGCCTTAGGCTGTAAAAACCTAAATAATTGGTTTGTGGGCTCCACTGCAGTCTTTAGAGGAAATCAAACATTCAGAAAGACTATTTCTCAGTAATTGTAGCAAAGTCACGTCTTTGTGGTCTCTTTCTGCCACCAAGTGGATGATGTGTTTCTAGCAAGTAAAAGGCTGCAAAGCACCAGCTAGCAATCCTATACTGCTTGTGAGTTTTAAAAAGAAAATGAATTGAATTCAGAGGAAGTTGACCATGGAACATGCAAGGCCAAAGAACAGTAGCACATTGAGCAAGCTTTTTTGCAGATTATAGCTGGCGACATCACTCAGCAATGTGGATAACGCTATACAAGCAAAAGAATATTCTAGTTTTTTGTGTATCATATTGATCTATAAATAGTCAGGTTTTTAGAAATTACACCGATTACGCAAACATCTATTCAAGGATCAACCTTTCTAATCTTTCTTTGCTTTTTGATTCAAGGGCCTATCAAGCACAAATACTAACTGTGTTGTGGGACCATTCACCAAATGTTTCGGTTCTTAATGGGTTGTGGACTAGACCAGCCACTTTACATAGAAGACTAAATGTTTCCCTGTTGAACATTAATTCTTCCTGCTCAATTATTCAAACAGGATATTATTAAGTAAACACCTATATATTCCCGTAACCTATACATCTTGCAGTCATTTTGTGGACTGCGGCTTTTTAAAAGATTGTCACATGTCAGGTTGCAAAGCCCATGTATTGATGATTAAATATAAACAACCCCAGGAAACTGAGAAGCATGTTATGTTTAAGACAACTGCATCATATGAATTAGTTGCAGTACTAGTTATACATTATCAGCAGTTTTAAGTCTGTTCAACAGGTGGACTGTACAGCCGGGGCACTGGGGAAAAAAAAAAAAAAAGTGGATACCAGCCCTCATGGGACAGACCACCTCTGCATTCTTCCCTCCTGTTGCCCTGTTTTTGTGGGCCCACCCCCATGCTTATTGAGAACCGGGGGACTAGTAGGAGTAGAGAGGAAGAGGTACATGGTTGGGTGAGATTTTACAAATCAGGACCACAGCCTTGCTCCTTCCCCGCTTGCCAGAATCTGTGACCCCCACACACCCTTGCTGGCTAAGATCTTTGCGCCAAGAGAAAAGGTATGCAATGTGTGGTTTGGTGGGGGGTGTTTATGATGGGTTGAGGGTGTTGGGCCCTTAAAGGGGTTGTTTACCTTCAAACAACGAGTTGTTTTCAGATAGTTCACCAGAAATAACGACTTTTTCTTTACTTTCTATTTTCACCTTCTAACAAACGGAGGGGGGGTCGCCGACCCTGTAAACTGTTCTAAATCAATACATTTAGTTGCTACATTTCTTATCTTTGTTCCTGCTGAGCAGAATCCCTGGGTTTCATTACAGGCAGCTGTTAGAATTGATACAATAGTTGCTAATACTCCAGAGATGCTGCTGAGAAATGTATCAACTCAATGTTGCAAAATTGTAACAGTTTTAGAGTCTGCGCCTGAATTACTGAGCTGCCAAACAAACACCAGAGACACAAACTTTCAACTTAGATTTTGGAAAAACAGTAAAAAATACTGTATATACTCGAGTATAAGCCGACCCGAGTATAAGCCGAGGTACCTAATTTTACCTACTAAAACTGGGAAAAAACGTATTGACTCGAGTATAAGCCTAGACACAACTACAGCCCTGTCTCCCAGCAGCGCACATTCCGCCAAAGCGACCCCCCCAGCGATCAACCGGACTTCTTTGCAAAGTTGATGGTGACAGAGATTTGCCAAACTGATTACTGTGTGCATTGTCCCACTACCATGTGCAGAGGGTGCTGTGTGATATTGCCATCACTGTTAATCCTTCATATAACCAACAGAGGGCGCTGTGTGATATTGCAGTCACTGTTATTCTTTCATATAACCAACAGATGGCGCTGTGTGATATTGCAGTCACTTAATCTTTCATATAACCAACAGATGGCGCTGTGTGATATTGCAGTCACTGTTATTCTTTCATATAACCAACAGAGGGCGCTGTGTGATATTGCAGTCTCTCCCCAAGCAAACTGTTGATATAGGAATGATTAAAAGTGACTGCAATCTCAGCCACTGCCCACTGACTTGAGTATAAGCTGAGGTAGACTTTTTCAGCACATTTTGGATGCTGAAAAACTCGGCTTATACTCGAGTATATACGTAATGGGAAGTAATTGAAAAAAAGTCTATTTCTGGGGAACAATCTGAAAACAACTGAATTTATACAGTGTTTGGACGGTGAACAATCCCTTTAAGATGGCGGCCCGGGTGGGCCCTGGACACCCAGTCCAACATGGCTGTTCATTACTGAAACTGATTTGTAGCTGGTGCTGTCTATATGTGTCTGTTCAAGGTTTGGGTAAGAAAGGCATCTGTGACGAGATTCTGAACTCCAGACCTCACCTGACCTAATCTAAACTTTATTATTTGTAAATTATTAAGAACACGAGTAACACACATTTTTAACTTCATCCATAAACATGTCCTATAAAGCTCTTTAAATACAGTTATGTTACAACAAAAAATGTTGGTGTAAAATATAGAATTTAAAAAAAACTGTAATGTTTCCATATGGATTAATATAATGCGTTCATATCAAAGGACTCATTACAAAGAGCAAAATACCATAATATAAAGAGATTTATTTACTTTGATGTCAGACTTAAAGGTAGGGCCGGAACTAGGGGTAGGCAGAGTAGGCACGTGCCTAGGGCACAAAGCTGGACGGTTGCCAGGCACACACTTCCTCTGCCTCTCCTACCCCCTAGTCCGATCCCTGCTCTGGCTGACGTATGCAATCTCTCACTCTAGTTGAGAGTTTTGCGCATGCACGCTTGCATATTGGGCACTTTGCCTGGCCAGGCTGCCTAGGGCTCCTGGCCGGGTTGGCCTAGCACTGCTTAAAGGAGAAGGAAAGCTACCGAAGCAGTATATTGACAATAGATTAGCCACGATAGTGCAAGCTAGAACACTATATTTATTCTGCACAATACTTTACCATACCCGAATAAACAGCCCTAGAAGTTCTCTCCGTTTGTTTAGGATAGCAGCTGCCATATTATCTTGGTGTGACATCACTTCCTGTCTGAGTCTCTCCCTGTTCAGTCATAGCTCTGGGCTCAGATTACAGCAGGGAGGGGAGGAGGGAGAGAATGCTCAAGCCCTAGCCCTGGAGGTTTAAGCTGAAAGAAGGAAGTCTGATACAGAAGCCCATGTGTACACAATAGAAGGAATGAAATGCTGTGTTTCTTTTGACAGACGACTCAGAGCAGCATTACTTTGAGGGTCTACAGGTGTATTTATATAGACCTTTCTGATAAAGCTTACTTAATTCTAGACTTTCCTTCTCCTTTAAGTATGCGAATATTCTACACAATCTAGACCTGGCCCAATCCATTGAAGTCAATGGGACAAAGCAGCAAAATAACTTTTTGCAGGCAATGCGGTGTAAAATGATGAAGTGACAGCACCCAATACTATTTTTTATTCTGCTTATTTTGAAGCAGCCTTCATGCTAGAATTTTACACTCTGATATAGTTTCACATAAACTAACTCCAAGGTTTTATAGATAAACATGAATTGTACCATAGCATTCAACTGCCCCCTTTATAAATATGCCCTGAAAATAGAACAGAAGCATTGCATGGCTTAGATTCTTGCTTAGCTTTACAATGCAATAACTAACGTATCCCTTTACAAGGTACGGATTTCAAGAATTGGTAGTATTTTCAATATAAACAATGGTCTTTCTAATCAAAGTTAAAAAATACAGTGCATCACATATTTAAGAATCACTAAAGAGTTCTTCTGATGTCAAAATTCCAGATTAAGAGAATTAAAATGATCCCACAACTTTCTTAAGAAAAGAAATGCACACAGAAAAAGAGCATGCGGAGATTGATGTTTTATTAGATGTTTATACCACCATACTTGAAACAGCTTAAAATAGCAGCAAGGTCTTTAAAACTAGCAAACAGCCTGCCAAAGCCATAATAGTAATACCGGTTTATATAGAGGTTTCAATCAATCAATCAATCTTTGGCGTTATTTTTTTTGTTTTGCAGAGATATGAAACTTCCTGCCATGTGCAGTTTTTTTTCCGTCTGTGGCATGTATGAAACCAGCATTTCCAGATAAAACAGGAATGTTTTTTTTAGAACTGATATAATTTTAAATAAAAATTGTTACAAAAAAAATTAATAATATTCATGCAGGCCTTATACAAAAAGGGGAAAAAATATTTTCAATGGTTATGCTTTGAAACAAGATACAGGCAAAAATGCATTCATACTGAATACTAAACAGAAGACGAGGGTACAAAAATACTTATTGCTGTTAAATAGTAGCAATGCTCGGACCATTACGGATTAGAGGAATGTAAAAGACGACAGACTGGTTTAAATAAAATTGGGACCTTTCGGGAAAGATTTGACATTAGTTTGCACAGAACTTTGTTGACAGTTAACAAAAGATCTCAGGTATTACAGATATTTCTTCTCTGCTTGGTCTTTTAAGGGTTACAGGTTGCTTTCTTTACAAAATACCGACCCTTCTTTAGAGTTACTAAATAACTGGTATAAGTGTTATATTTCTGCATTATATGAATACTGTTCTGATAAGATAAATGATGACAACTTCTAAAATGTCTGCATAAGTCTGCATAAGTCAGCCATGTGCTTGAGAGCAACATGGATGCCAGGACATGCCCTCTTTTATCCATCTTGAACATTATACTTGTAAATCACTGACAAGGTAAAGCCCTAGCACTAACCCACAGAGATGAAACTATGAATTAAGATACACTTTGAGAATAAAAATCCCTCTGCTTGTGTTTTTCCCCCACAAGATTTGTAGCCAAAAAGAAAAAAGGACATGACAAACAAGAGACACTGTGCATATTTTAGTGTTTAAGACTATAGGTATACAGCATAAATCTACCACCCTTTGAAACTATGGGGTCAGCACTTTGTATATAAAATCTTTCACTACAAACGATCCTAACATCTGACTGCACTGCAATATGGGGACGCAGGATCGGATAGCAAAAGGTTTAAAACTGGAAAAGAAAAAGTCCAAGCATGAATGCATATTTGGTGTGAACTTGATGGTGATCAGGGAAAGAAAGCACTTGTGGCATTTAGCGCTCCTTCCTGAGAACTGGTAAGCTTCTAATGTTGGTAAAGCAAACCTGAAAGTCTTGCCACCTTTAGCAGTTCCTAAACCAAGTGTAAACTGCCAAATTGTGCAAGGGTTCAACCCTGGCATACCACGTGCTGTCTTCATGACATAATTATACTTTTTTCATTCCACGGCCCATCAGGCAGGCAAAGACCGTCATAACCATCTTGGGTTTCACTTCCACGAGGTCCTCTGGGAGTGCATATATTCTAGGACCAATCCTGCGAGCCATGGATATTGCATATCTGGTGGGTGAAAAAAATGATAGCTAAGGCATATGACATTCATGTACAAAAGACCAGTAAGACAAAGTAACATATGGTTCTATATAGAATCATTTGCCTGTTAGGGACTCTTTGGTAGAGGATTGCATCTACATGGCAATCCGGTTCTCTGCAGATAGAATTCTGGTTGATTTTCAGCCAGGTATCAGTTGGGAAGGTATTAAACAGGGCACCATGCAGAGCCAACTCAGCTATTATTAGACCGCGTATGGCCATCATTAGTGATTTTGCTTATTCAGTACATGGATTCTAGCATGAACCAACAAACTGTAAATTTCACAGACCAAATAGCATAACTTAACAAATATAGGTTGAAGGAAAACATTAATACAACAGAATTGTACAGAACACTACCAGTTATCCCGAATGCTCGGGACCTGGGGTTTTCAGATAACGGATCTTTCTGTAATTTGCATCTCCATACCTTAAGTCTAGTAGAAAATCATTTAAACATTAAATAAACCCAATAGGCTGTTTTTTTACTTCCAATAAGGATTGATTACATCTTAATTTAGATCAAGTACAAGCTACCGTTTTATTATTATTACAGAGAAAAAGAAAATAATTTTTAAACATTTGGATTATTTGGATAAAATGGCGTCTATGGGAGATGGCCTTTCAGTGATTCAGCTTTCTGGATAACAGGTTTCTGAATAACGGATCCCATACCTGTACATTGTACTTAAAATGCATATAAACAATTTCAGATTCTGGTTTTAGTGCCTTTAAAATATAGAAATCATGCACAATAACAAGTCAGAAGTTTAGTGGTTTGGCTCTCAAGGGATGCACATTCAAATCTGAAAACAAATTGCATTGTGCATTTACAAAAGGAAATCTCACTTTCAGTTGTCTAAAGCTTTAAAGTCGCATGGAATTAATTGATTGGATTTGATTCATCCAGGTGCTTAGGATTTGGCAGAATCCAAAAGCTGAAAAGAGTGAAGGGGTTTTGCCGAATCCTGAACCAAAGCCTAGATTTAAATGGACAGTATACACCCATTTTCAATATGTATAGAGCTTATGCTGAAAATACTTTTTGCTTATTGTTTTAATTAAAAAAAAAAAAAAACTAACTTTTTTTTTGGTTTCTGGCACTAAACAAAAATATGAAGTCAGTTTCACTTTAGTACTTCCTGTCACTTCCGGAGCTGATAAAACTAATTACCATTCCACTGGGAAACCTCAGCCAATAAGCGTCTCAAAGGCTGCTGCTTTAGATAAGAGAAAGGTTGTTTGTTTAAAGGAATTGTTCAGGGTAGAAATAAAAACTGGGTAAATAGACAGGCTGTACAAAATAAAAAATGTTTCTAATATAGTTAGTTAGCCAAACATGTATAGGCAGATTTATCAAAGGTCGAAGAGAAGGTTCGAAGTTAAAAACTTTGAATTTCGAAGTCATTTTTGGGTGCTTCGACCATCGAATAGTCCAACTTCGATTCGAAGTTGAAAACAACTTTGAAATTCGAATATCGAAATTTATCATGCACGGTCTCTTTAAAACTACGACTTCGACCATTCACCACCTAAAAGCTGCTAAAGTGCTGTTTTAGCCTATGGGGGACCTCCTAGAACCTGTATGGAGGCAACTGGGGGAGTTTGGGAGATTGAAGGTCGAAGTTAAAAGTAAACCCGCTTCGACCCCAAAAAACTTCGACCACCGTTCGGTTGGTCTTTTTTTTTTTAACTTCGACCTTTGATAAATCTGCCCCATAATGTATAAAGGCTGGAGTGACTGGATGTCTAACATAACAGAACACTACTTCCTGCTTTTCAGTTCTCTTGGTTTCCACTGAGTGGTTACCAGGCAGTGACCAATCAGTGACTTGAGGGGGGGCCACATGAGTCATAACTGTTGCTTTTGAATCTGAACTGAATGCGGAGGATCAATTACAAACTCACTGAACAGTTATGTCCCATGTGGCCCCCCTTAAAGTCGCTGACTAACTCAGAGTTAGAGAGCTGAAAAGCAGGAAGTAGTGTTCTGGTTATTATGTTAGACATCCTGTCACTGCAGCCTTTATACATTACATTTTTGGCTAAACTAAATATATTAGAAACATTTTTTATTTTGCACAGCCTATCTATTTACCCAGTTTTTATTTGTACTTATGTTTTTTGGTGTGTATTACCCCATTAATGCATCCCTACAACCCAGAGCAAGTGCAGCCTGGGCTCTGTTTCTAGCAAAGGATTTTCAATATAGCACAGCAAAAGTTCTGTAATGAACACCTGCTCGTGAATGCCATGCAATGAAACAGCTGCCATGGAACCTACACCTCACACAAAAAGAGCAATGCTACAAACTTACTTGGCATTCTCGTGTTTGTCTTCGTCAGTAAGATTGTCATCGCTTTTCACTAGTTCATAATTAATGCAGCCTGGCTGGATGGCATCGATCAGGTCCACTACTGCAAAGCTTGTGCAGATAGTTTTGTCCTGTATATAGAACGATATATTAGATAACTGTGGTCTTACCTTACTTATTTAAATGGGGTAGTGTTAGTAAGAGAAAGATCAGATCATAAGTATTCATTGAGATGTTCATAAGTTCAGAAACACAGGACCTTAGAAAAAAGGCCAATTGTCTCTTTACAGAATTTACTGTATATGGGAGGGGTGTTCCTGGTTTTAGCATTGAGTGGGATGTTTAAGTATTTAACATTAAACCAAAGTATCTTGGATAAAATGGCTATCTGCCTTTTGTCAATCCAGCAGCTGACGATGTTGCTCTCAAAGACAGCAGATGTTTGAGTCTGAAACAGTGTTAAGTGGCCTTTTTTCTGAATGATAAAATGCCCCTTATTCTTGACCACCAAACCAATTATAAAAAAACAAAACTATCAAATATGCCTGTTCTGAAATGGAAATATGCCAGTTAATAAACATGGTGAAAAGTGGTAATGATACCAATGATAAATGTAGGGAGAGTGTGATATCAAAAAACAGGCATTTTGGGAATTGTTAGATTTTTATAGCACCTATTCTGCTAGATATTTGCCAATGGTGTAAATTAGATAAAATAGTATTTACCTTAAAGTTCTGGATTGAGGTTTTCTTCCCAGCATCAGCAAGTGTTCTGTTCACCCACTTTACAATGATTTCATCATTAACCTTCTGTCCCTCCCCAAGATCCTCCAAGACATTCAATGTGTACCTGAAGAAGGAAGCCATACTCACATGAATCAGCGCAGACATAGCATTATTAGCACAAGGATGCACATAACCAGTAAAAACAATTGAAGAGTACCAGAACTCTGGTTGCGGTTTATAAAAAGTAATACTGTATATATACATATACACAGGAGAGAGTGAGAAAATACACAAATGCATACATTTCTAATAGTGTTACAGTCAGAGGAAAGGGCATCCTGACCAAATATTCACCTAATAATGATTATAAATGATAACATTTCAGAATACAGCTTCTATTTACTCACCTTCTCATCAGCTGCCAGACTAGTGCCAAAGTCAGAGTTGGGTTTCCATCATTAAGATCTTGTCCTCCAATACCCACCAGAGAGAACTTGGCGGGATGTTTGCCCAAGTCGACTGCATAGTTGCAGTTCTCAAGCTGGAATACAAATAGAAGAGGCCCTATTAACTGTGGTATCATATCTTGGTTGAAGGGTCAGATAAGGGGGAAACTTTTTATAAAAGCCATAAGGGTCTACATTTGATGCCCCATTTTGTGTTAGGGAATGGCAAAACTTTAACTATGAAATCTCCCAGCACCTAGTTCCGCATAAGGTTCATATGGTTTATATTGGATATACCTTTTTCATGTTTGCCCCAAGTTTAGGGTATGGTGGCTTGTTCACTTTACTCCAGTCGACTGGGACTTTGATCTTGTCATACAACTGCAATATGACAAGGGCATCTTGTAGGTCACTGAAAGAGAGTTCAAACCATCAGTATCAACACAACCATGATCCAGTCAATTCAATTCATGTGTGCTTCAAAAGTAGCACACGGCTCTTTGCAGCCCCAAGTGCACTCTGTACCATCTGCCAGGGTGGAACAGACTCAGATCAACAAAAGCAGCAGCACACTGGTGATTTGAAAAAAGTGAATCTTTACAAAGTGCCTTCGACAACGTTTCGGGCTACTATGGCTTATTTGTCAAGTTTACATTAACAATACCAACATGTGTTTACCCACCGGAAGAGGAGGGGCCACAACTGGTCACCTCCATACTAAACATAATGCAGAGTGCAACATTTTAATATCTCAAAATCACAGTGAAATGTATGCCTTATATTTATACATTGTACCAAAAAGTTAGTATGTGTCATACTAAATTATGAAAAACATTGTAACAATGCCATTTGAGTTACAAAACAGTGTCATGAAAAATATCTTGAAAAACATTTCTTTCTGGCTCCAATGCTGAATTCAAGGGACAGACTCGCCAGAACTACTCTGGATCTGGAGCTTAAATGTTTTTCAAGATATTAAATAGAAAGATACATTGAAGTAACATATTAAAGTACTGCCCTATGTTTTGCAACATTGTTACAATGTTTTTCACAATTAACTATGACACATACTAACTTTTTTGGTACAATGTATAAATATAAGGCAAAATTTTCACTGTGATTTTGAGACATTAAAATGTTGCACTGTGCATTATGGGTAATATGGAGACCAGTTGTGGCCCCTCCTCTTCCTGTGGGTATTTAAACATATGTTGGTATTGTTAATGTAAGGCTTGACAAATAGCCATAGTAGCCCAAAATGTTGCCGAAGGCACTTTGAGTAACGATTCACTTTTTTCAAATCACCGGAGTTGATCTGTTGATTTGAACACAACCATGATCCATTACTAGCAATAGGATAAGCCATGCACAGATAACTACTGTCATTTTGTTATCAGCTTCAGCAACGTTGCCATTATACATACTTATACAGGTGGTTCACATGTGGATTCACTCCCAAGGAATTCATCCAGTTCCGGAATGTTCTTTCTTCCCGTGTTTCTCCTGAAACAGCATTAAAACAGCAAAATGAAAACATTTGCATATATACATTAGAGGATCCACTGGAGATCCAGTCAATGCAATAAAGTTTTAGGATTTATTAGAGATGCATGGCACTCTAATGCTTCAGCATTCTATGGTCCAAAACATTTAGTGCTATACATTTGTAATAAATACTAGTTGATACTGTATGAGGAGTGGAACTACTAATAATTAATGCTGTACAGTGGGACCTATCTATGGATATTGGAAGCAACATTTGTATTGATTTAGCAATCAGTTTCCTACTGGGTACCCACTGCATGCAATACAACTGAAGTCCAGAAGATGGCAAACGTCTACCTTTCAAAAATAAGTTCCTAGTTTTGCATTACACATCTAAATGTAACGCCAAGTGATTTATTGTAGTTGCCAGACAACTAGAACTAGATATTAAGTAAATGCTTAACACTTCCACTACTGTAGCACCCAATCTATTTCTGAACTTTTGGGGGTTGTTCAGGTTTCCCACAGAAGGGCAAGCAAAAATGAGAACTAACTGAACAACAGATACTAGCAGATTCACAATCAAATCTTTCCAATACACACAAAAAAAAATGGTTTTGTGACAACTACCGTAGTTGTATACACTGGAGAAGTATGAATAGGAGTTATTTGGATAAGGCTTCTGCAAAACACACTTGTGGCCTATTTTAATCACAAAATAAAAATATCCAATTGGAGTAGGTGCTCTCACCTTAGGGAATACATCTAAAAAGGGCCTGTCATGAACCCTTATATATCACTGTTGCTGCTTCTCAAGCTTTCAGTACCACATCAAAAGGAAGCTCAACCTGTGACCGAATAACTGTTTTGTGTACGAAACGACATTTTTTACCTACTTTATAAAAATCAAAGCAGGACATTAAGAGTTCCAATACATATAGAGACAGTTAAAATTCACCGAACTAGCAGACAGACTAGTCATTTAAAGCTTTGCATTACCATTAAAAGTAAATTTTTTGTACAAAGCCAAGTCTACAGTTAAAAAAACAGGCTTATCCATCCTTTTGACAGCTACAGCATGACCCAAAATTCCAAGCACTGCATAGCTGGGAATCAATTGCAGTGTTACTCCGGCTTAACTCCATATATCTTCACTCAAGCTACTAATTACACCTAATGTAAGGTTCAGAACAAAATAATCACCTTCAAGCAGTGTCCAATCAATGTCCTGGTTCACTGGTTTGGTAAGTGCTGGGTACTTGTTGAACAGGTTAGCAACAAAAGCCAAGTTTAGTTTAGGGTTGCCACTGACAACATCAGCAGGCGTGACAAACTGTCTGCAGCCCAACCTGTCTGCCTGCTGTAACATGTACTCTGCTCTCTTCAGATCATCCTTTTCCTGTAGGATCAAACACAATATTGTATATTAGAAGTGCAAAATCTTAGGAATTCCCACAAACATGTTGTGTTAGTAGACTGAAAGCACACGGGCTATAGTCTAAGTCTATAAGAAACGGTTCTGTATTATCAGCAAATAAAAAGCAAGCAAGAATGAATATCTGTTGCTGAAACTTAAATGTGTCTTGGCCAGCGGGGCTGACTAAATGACTCCATGCTTCCATATGGTGCTAAAACACATGGTTCATTGTAGTACAGCTGGACACATAATTATACACTATACATTTATTTCCTGTTTCACTGTAAAACATCGGATTCATTTATATGGTGACTGCATAAAGACTAGGAACAATTCTGGCAAATCCATTACATCTGAAATAAATGAGGCCTTATGTGGACAATTGCAGACTTTTTGCAGGCATTATTGCCTTGGATTTTACACAAGCATATTAATGAAAGGACCTCCATTATACTCAACATAGTGCAAGCAATAAAAACAGGAATAATGTGTATATAGTTTGAGTAATGGAAAGTTCCCTTTGCCCTTACCTTGAGGCAAAAAGCATATGTATTGTGTGAGCACACTCCATTTAATGGAGTCTAGCTGTACATGTGAACCCACAGGGGGTTCTTCTGCTACATTTTACTCCCTCACACACACACACACACACACATGTAATAGCAGAACAGCTGAAAGATTGTTCTGGACCAAAATGATTATGTAATATAAATGCATACAGGATATGTCCAGTTCCACATTGCTTTTATTATCATCATCATCATCATCATGTATTTTTAGAGTGCTAACATATTGAGTATAAACCACAAATGGACCTTAGATTACAAACATGTCTCAGCAATCGGGGGTATATCTAGTCTATTCCACAATATACTTACACTGAAGCCAGACATATTAATGTCGATTTTCTCTTCTCCCTCTTTCTGTCCTTTGGGTGCAATCTGATTGAGAAGATGGAAGTAGGCTCTTGAGTCCTTAAAGGGATGGAAAGAAAAAGCAAAATTTAATTCCACGGGGTTACCAAAGAGCAGATAAATAAAAAGTGCTGAACTCTAAATAGAATTACATAAAAATACATGACAGTTCTTTCCAAGAAAGCTTTTTTATGTTTTGGTGCTTTGTAATGTAAACGGTGAATATACATAAATTTTAGTATTGAATAAAATCTTTACGTTTTCAATATAATTTAAGATCATGCTAGTTTGGCATGGCCTGCTGTAACTGAGGCAGTAGGCAGTCATACCTCCCGGCATTTGGAAAATAGAAAAAGAGGGAAGAAAAGATTTGCCTCGCTTAGCGTGGCAACATTTTTGACCACGTCCATTTTATGTTAAAGGCCAAATCCATTTTACAAAATTTGGCAGGCTATGGAAAGTTTGAACACATTTCTGCGAGTTTTAGGGTTAGATTTTGTGTACAGTTTTGATAATGAATGTGAATAGCTTATCTTATAAATAGTTACAATTGTATCTTTGCTAAATTGTTATAAATGTATCTAAATGCTGCTATCACTATGTGGGCTGTCTGCCAAAAACCTCTATTTTAATTACATTTTAGATACTTATCTCCTGCACTGAACAGCCTGAAAAAGATACAAAGAAATTCATGACATTTCAATAACAATCCCGGACTTCGGGTTGAGCGGTCAAAATCAGGACTAATCCGCGAAAAAACTGGATAGTTGGGAGGTATGGGCAGTAACATGTGGCTGACAATGACATATACCAGAAAAATCAGCAACTGGAACAACCCCATAGCCCTGCTATTAATCGAAGCTTAGGGTTGGTATTGCCCTGCATATTTCAGCAAGAAAATGTTAAGTTTAGTTCCCCTTTAACGGTACCGTTTTCCAGTTTCTAATATGCAATATTTTGTTCTCCCACTATTTTGCCACTCAAGCTAATAGACTCCTTCCTACCACTATACAGACAGCCTACACAATCTTTTCTACAATGTAGTCAGTTTAACCTGTTCTAGCCTATGTTCTTTCAGCTCACACTGCAGCCTTATCATATCACATACCGGTACATCTACTACAGCTGGGCCTGCTGAAGAGTCTTGGGAAGATTGTTAGAATACATATATTCTCATTAGCATCTTATGGACAAAGCCATAAACTGACAATTCCATTAAAGATAAAGACCTGAAGATAAACTCAGCCCCTGTCCCTTAACACAGACTTTACATTTTCCATTTCCCACATATGGGGAAGATGAGCTGTGGCTTGTTTCATCTGCTTTCTACACTGTTGTACTGATGTTGATGATTTGCCAAGGGCATTTCACCCTCAATAACAGTAAAGTGAAAACTTCTGAATCCCTCAATATTTCTTCCAAAAGGGGAAAGCAATTATATACCTTGACAGACTGACCAAAGTCCATAAGCTGAAGAAGGAAGGAAAGCATGAAAGGAAGAAACAGTTATCCAGTTGAACGCATTAGAGGGAAAACAGAAATCATCGGTTAGATCCAATAAAACAAATTCCCACTTGCCAATACTTTTTGCTGACACGGTAGGTAAGAGAAGGGGTGTGTAAGATATACATGTAGTGCCTAAAGGGAGTGAATCATTATATATAGAGCAAAAGTAAGCAAGCTGTGGCTTTTCTAACTATTAAAGAATAATTTTCATCAACAAATGAGGCTGTAGTTCATCAGCAGTGGGGAATGCAGAGTTTGAGCTTTTCGGACATTGTTTATTTTGTGGCTTGGGGACTTTGGAAACTGCCATACAACAAAAAATCTTGCAGAGCAGCATGTAAATGGAAACATAAGCAGTCAGTGCCACACTAGTCCCCACATGCACCATTTCCGGAATGTTATATAAGCAAATGCGTTGGCATTGCTAGGGTGAATGAAAACATTATCTTCTACAAATTAGGACACACACACAGTAATTGGCATCGTATAACATGTATCTTGCTACAATTAATCACAAATCTAGGTTGCACAAGAGAGTATAATTACAATATATTTTTCAAATCCTTTCTATAAACTCATTGTAGTTGTGCTTAAGTAAGTGTGCAAACAATGGGATCTTTCTTAAGTTTAATGCCTGTCAAAGCTTGAGTTGGCAACAGGAAGTTATTAGAATACCAGGAAATAAGACTTTCCATTCACGCAGAAAAACAATTGTATTCAGTTATAAACCAAAACTGAACTTATAAGCACACTCCAATGAGTTTATCCTAATTTTCAAGCTCTATCTTAATACCAGGATCTATCTCCCATACAAACCTTAATGTCAGAACTGAAGTTATTGATCTTGTTCCAGCCTGCATTTTCCAGATGAAAGTTTGCCCATCTCAAGAGCAGCTCTTCTGGAGACAATTTCATGAGGTCTTCCAATGTCTCTCCCTCTCGCAGCAATGCGGCCAGAGCTGAAATACACAGGATGCTGGAAGGTGAGATGAAGTAGTGCCACATATCCACTATCAAGAACTTCAACAAAAACATTTTGTGGTCACTTCCAAGTGTATTTTTACTGAAGACTGCTAACCTAATTCTAGCACTTTTCCTTCAGTTACAGATAGTATATAACAATAAAAAAAAAAAAAAAAAGTTACCAGTTACAGGTATTTTTTTTAATCCCCTCTAAATTGACATATAACCAATATTTTACACTTGAATCTTAGGTCTCACTTAATGATTAAAACCAGCCACATTAACTAACTGCCATGCAACTGATGAGAGTGTGAATAGACAAGTTGCACAAATCCCACTGAAGATCATGAAGGCAGTCAGGTCAAACCGCTATTCAATATTATGGCCACCATAATGTTTGGAAGGTTGGTCAGTATAGTATTGAGCCAATTAACTGACCTTAAATAGATCAGTTGGAACAGGCCAAACTAAAAAAAAATCACTCTGCATGGCCACATCATGGAACCAGTCTCTAAAGAAAGTTAATATTTTTACCTTCATTCCTGCTGAGTTCAATGTCTGCAAATAAACCAATCTTAATAATCTGCCAGAGAAGGCCCAGCACCAAATGAGGCTTCCCGGCTTTAAGATCTTCAGCTCCAATGTTGACAACATGGCACCCTATGGCTGAGGCGGAATTCAAAGCCAAATTCAAATTCTCCTGTAAACAATGCAATGCAATATATTAAAAACAGAAGATAAAAATCTTCCTATATGCCTATGTTTTAACAATCAATGGCAGGAAATAAGCATAATAAACCAATAATTACATTTATTAAATTTGCCGCAAGCTATCTGAGGCTGACTCATCAGCTAGTAGCAAACCACTCTTACATAAACACAATCGATGGGTGTAGCCAATACAGATCTGCTCTTATGGAACAAACTATTTCATGCAGAATTTACTGCAAAATGACCGCAGTTTATATACAGGTAGTGCTCTGATTGTGTGTGGTTTTCATTTTCTCTGCTTTACCTGAATGGTGAATGGAGTAAGTTTTTTCTTGTTAATGACTCTTTCATCAATGGTGTCAGGAACAGACAGGTTGATCATTTTACTGTCATGAAAAGTGTAGAAATTAGATGCTTAGTAAAGAGGAAAAAAAACACAGGAAATAATTTGGGATAAAATGAACATCAAAGCTATTCTGGTCTAGAATTAGATTACCCCATATTTGTTCACAGACATTTTGAAGAGTCCTATCTCAAGCCCAGTTATGTTTAAATTCAATATGCTGATACTTGAGGTTTTGTTCCAATATTCTCATTGTTTGAAGTCGAATCATTTGTCTGATGCTCAAAGGTGCTGGAGGTCCAACAAATGTGGTGTGTTTTAATTACCAGGGTAATTAAAATGCACACCATTATGGGGACCACTCGGGAAAAAAAGTGAAAGCAAAAATTCATGTTGTTTAAGTACAATCCCCTATTGACTCACCAAAGGACAATGCCATCACCCAAAGCCCTAAACAAGTCATTTGTGTTCGGATTCATTGGTAGAACATGCTTGCAGTCTGGGTCAGTTTCCAATGCTTTATTTATCCAGTTTACAAAGGCATATTTTTCTTCCTCTAAAAGAAAACAGACCATAAGTTTACGTGTGCCATATTAGTCATTTGGATCATTTGCATTGGCACAGCAGCAAAGTGTTACTGGCAGACTACATAAAGGGCAGGCACAAGTAAAATAATAGCATCATATTTGTATTGCATTAACTACCAAAAAGCTATATAAACACTGTGGTACACAAGGATCAGCTGCCAGGCACACGGAGGACTGTGACTAACAACATATTACTCAAAATGCCCCTTATACAGAGTGGTGATACAGCGTTGCAGCTGGGCCCTCAGCATTTTCTGGGCAAGTTATTAAAATCTGAGTATATGTGACACTGCTTTACTTGCCAACAAAGAGTCACAGGGTGTATTAGAAGTGCAGCGTTCTTGAATAAAGTCATTAAATAAAGAGCTGCAGTTGCTCCCAGCAGTGGCTGCAGGCAAGTCTAGTATATTAGGCATAAGGAGAGCAGAGCTATGTGCTTCTTAAGAGCTTTGTTGTTTGGTATTTTTCAGAGGGCTGTGGCACACAGAACTACATGATTAAATTTGTATTTTTCAGCTATAAAAGGCTCTGTACCCATAGGGAGGAAGGAATTGGTTAACCACAAAAGGGGGGGGGGGCTTTATCTGTTTTTGTTTTTTATTTCCAGTGCACAGGCTGTCTCTTCATGGATTGAGATGATGCTTAGCCTCACCCATATATACTTGACGGAAGGCACAGTGCAAGATAGTTATTCCAGCTGTGAAACTACAATGTCCAGCATCATTCTCTTACCTAATCTGTTGGAACTGAAGAAAGCTGGGAAATCTGCATTACTGTCGCATCTACATGGCCCAAAGTTTTTTAGCAGTACACCAGTGGCTATAGCAACAGTTCCACAGTAATACATTTACTAAGGGTTGATAGGAGAAGCTGATCATTACCCCCCAAAAACAAATTATGTCTATTTGTAACACTAGAAAAAGAGGTGTGCTTAAAAGCAGACTCTTAATTTAGCTTAGAATAATTATTCACTCAGACAGAGCTCCAGAAACGGATTTGACTTAAGAAAAATGAAAAAAAGGAAAAACTAATTTGGTAAGAGAATTCCAGGTATTCCTAAACATTTACAACAAATGAGGCAGAAGTGGTTCTCTGTATAAGCCTTACCAGAGTATGAATGTTGGGTTCCTTCACTGGACAGCTCAGATGTGCCCCCTATTGCACAAATCCCTTCTTTGCGATTGATAGCTTTTCGGAATGTTTTGGCAATGTCACTACTTTTGAGTTCTTGTACAAGCTGCAAGAACGTACAATATGCAAAATGAATATGCACACAAAAAGAAACCAATGTATTTAAATAAACACAAATGCATAGAATGTAGATTTCTAAATTCTAGATAACACTGACACTTATTTCCCATTTCCATAGATGGTATAAGTACAAGTGTGTATGTGTCCACAAAAACCACTAGTCAAAAGCTTATGGGCCAGAGTGAAAAACTCAAGCAACAACCCATCAGCTGGATAAGTTCAATTTGTGTGTTTCCAAATTTCACTTCTATCAGGCTGATGATCCCATGGGACACTGGGTTAGATATACCTTCCTTAAGTCTGTGCATGGCCAGTATTTCTCCACATACAAGTCCCTCATTGTCTTTCTTCTGTGTGATTAATTGTAGTGCTATATTAGTTGAACTTAAGTTCTTTTTCAAAAGTCATTGAACCTAGGTGGCATATTTCTATGCATGCCAAGACCATGGCCAGATTGAAATGGCATTTGTAATGCAATTAAACATACACACATACAAAGGTTGATTTGTCAGTTGGTGAAAGTCCAGAGGTGTTAGTCAAATCTTCGTTAGCCCTTCATTTCTTCCTGGTGCTTAATCATTACTCTAGTAAGATTTCTCCCAATGTTCACTAGACCCTGAGTGACTACAATGAAACTCTAGCTGTCTGATCCTATTTTTTTTCTCATAACCACCTCTCCTGAGCTCAGCTTAACCATTACAGTTCTCAGCAAATCGTTTTATCAAAAGTATGTTGTGCCTGTGTAAACCTGCATTCTGCATTGCATGAACTTTAAAGCATATATGTCCTGTTTGCAGATGTTAATGTTACTGATGATGTCAGAGTGAAAATGGCCGCTGGGTGAAAGCTGCTATTTGTTTTAGGAAAATGTGATGGCTCTGGCAAATGGAAGGGGTATATGCAGTACAACTGATCGGGCTTGGGTGGGGAAGATATGCCCAACTTATAAACATGGTAGGAAAATTGAGGCTTTACATGTCCTTTAAGAGAGACAGGAATAGCTGTGGTCTTACCCCTTGCCCTAGTTTCAACAGAAAGCAAACAAGACAAACATTTAGTCATGTAAAGTGTATGGATATAAAATGCAGGCAATAAAGAACACTATCAGTGCAAAGGACCAATTATTGAGGAGGTTCTGGAGTCCACATTTACCTTCCTTCTTAGGACAGGTTTGTCAACATCCAAGCACAAAGCTGGCAGAAATAATATCAAATTATATTTCAGCTATAAATCCTTTTAACTACCACTTATAAAAGCAGTGGTTTTTATTTTTAAGCATCAAGATGCTAAAAAAGTTTAAAAAAAAAAAAAAAAAAAAAGATTTCTAAGCTTAGTGGCCAAGACAGAGACATAAAAAATAATCTCACAGGAGTGATTTTCAAGATGATTCCATAAAGCACTTTTTGTGGTGACCAGTTTGACATAATAAATTCCATTGAGTCTTATGGATTGATTCAAATCAATCAACAATGATGCAAATAAATCAGCCCAATAGCATAGCATGCATAAAACTTTAGCCTGATTCTACAATTTAGAGAGGGACAATTGCTGCAGCAATTGTGGTCAATTACTAACCCTCAATGTGGCATTTTGAGGATTAAATACGCTACAGCTTCATTTCTACAGCTCCACAATTAACATACACCACGGGGAATGGGGGTTGACTTGCTGAAATTCTTTTCTACCATTTCATATTGGGCACAACAGAAAATAAAAATGTGAGATTGTAATGCAAGGACCCATTATAACATTTACACTCTTTGTTTATAAAACCCTATGTCCCACCAAACAATCGGTAGCATAGGCCCTATATTAAGCCATCATGGGGCTAGCTGTAGACTTGGCTGTGAAATGTCAGTAGAGGTCTCAAATGATACTCCTTTGAGAGCTGCATTTACACACAAAGAAAATTACAATTTCAATTACTTGCTGAGAAATATTGAATACGTTTTTGCATATGAGCAAATTTTATCTTGGTGTGGTTTGTTCCTATAAAGAATGAAACCATATGTTCGCTTTGCAGGAAGCAATTACACTTGGTCTCTCTTTTTATGTCAAGCTAAACAAAAGAAACAAAAGCAACTATGGAATATTCCACAGTACTGGCAAGCAGACGGCTTGCTAACCCTATCATAAGAACACTAGCAGCCAGTGGACCACAGAGCACATGATAAATTAAGCGAGGAACCTTTGCACATAAATCTCATGTGATAAATGACTGAACACACAGGGCTAAAATGGTAAACATTAGCAGTCTCTGCAGTTGCAGTGTGTGCAGCAAATCCAAAATGGGTCTTTTAATGTATATATAATATATATGGCAAAATGCTTTGGGCCAAGGCTGGATTTGCCACCAATCATGATTAATTTTATCTTAGTTGGATGAAGTACAGGGTACTGTCTTATTATTAGAGAGAAAATGGAAATCTTTTTTAAAAATGTGGACTACTGTATTTGGAGTCTATGGGAGATTGCCTTTCTGTAATTCAGAGCTTTCTGGATAATATGTATACATATATGTTTTACAACTTAGTTAAATCCTCAGTGTTCACCTACCCCAGACCAGGGCAAATGACCCAGAAGACATCTTTTCTTAGTGTCAAATTTCATTGTAAACATAGAAAGTATTTTAACATCTAGTTCAAAAGAATAGAAGGCAAAAAGAACTTTACTCTTTATGTCCTAAAGTACGGCAGGAGTTCACACATTCATACATATTATATCTGTATGTCAGATTTACAAAAAAAGCTAAAGACTATATCTGTACTTACAAAAACAAATTCTTCAAAGCATATCTTGCCATCCTTATTTTTGTCTCCTTCATTCATCAGCTTCTGTATGATCTCCCGCACTTTGTATCCGGGAAGGGGAAGGTTAGCTTCCTTAAAGAGATCATGAAGCTCATAATCGGAGATGTAACCACTGCCGTCAAGGTCTGTAAAGGAAAAAATAAGGAATTGTTGGCTGCAACCAGAAGTCAGGTCATTTTGAAACACTCAAGAGAATTGCTTTGCAACAATTTGTGTTACATCACTGAACAATGAGTTCCTGTGTCAAAAAAATAGCTAACAAATTGAAATAATAAATAATCATGATATGCACAGTTTTAATAGAACAAATGTCATATGTAATATACAGAGTAGTTATGACAAATTTTAAACTGCTTTGTTGTAAACAAGTTAAAAAGATGCCACACTTCTCAGCAGGTAAGTAAACACACACTTGCCTATCACACTTCTGGTCTAATGCTAGTGTGGAAAAGTACAAGTACAGGACCAGTTATCCAGAATCTTCAGGAACTCAGGCTTTTCAGATAAGGGATCTTTACATAATTTGGATCATCATGGCTTAAGTGTGGACAGAGTATAGGACAGATTATGGAAATTATGATAGCAAGCAAAGCACATCACCTTCAAAGTAACTTTTATTATGTTATAGAACAGCCAATTCTAAGCAACTTTTTAATTGGTTTTCATTTTTTTTTTTTATAGAGTTATAGTTATTTGTCTTTTTCTTCTGATTCTTTGTAGCTTTCATATGGGCGTCGCTGTCCCCTTCTAAAAAAAAACCAAAAAAAAAACAAATGCTCTGTTAAGGTGGCCATACAGGGGCAGATAAAGCTGCTGAATTTGACAGCTTATCTGCCTGTGTATTGGGGCTTCCGATGGGTCTTCCGGATCGAGATCTGGCCACTATATCGATCGGGAAGGTTTGATTTTTACTCAACCAACCCATCGGAGCCCCTTGGCATATCGTAATCCGATCGTTCGACCATATGGCCGAACGTTCAAATTACCCCCAATATAGCCATGCGGTTAGTGGCATATCGCGATGTTGCCAAACGAGCGGATCTTTGAGTCTATGGCCAGCTTAAGGCTACAAATGTATTGTTATTGTTACTTTGTATTGCCGATCCTAGAAAAATGCAACCTGACCAGTTACCCTGAGAACAAAATCTATATGCATCTCTTAGAAGCCATAAATGATATCAAAAGGTTGTGTTAACCTCAGCTGCTGATCATCTTGGCTAGTACTATTATGGGGAACTGCCAATTTTAGCCTTTTCTACCACATGCACAGAACTGGGGAATATCTATTTTAGCATATACAGGTATTGGACCCGTTATCCAGAATGCTCGGGACCTGGGGCTTTCCGGATAATGGATCTTTCCATAATTTGGATCTTCATACCTTAAGTCTACTAGGCTGGTTCTGCTTCCAATTAGGAATTATAATATCTTAGTTTGGATCAAGTACAAGGTACGGTTTTATTACAACAGAAAAAAAGGAAGTATTTTTTTAAAATTTGGATTATATGGATAAAATGGAGTCTAAAGGAGACAGCCTTTCCGTAATTTAGATCTTTCTGGACAATGGGTTATATGCAGTTACACTAACCCAACATCAATAAATAAATGTGAAGAATAATACCTATTATAAAACCACATTTAATAATGTAATATATCCTCAAACGGGGCAACAGAAACCCTTAATCTTAAGTTGCAATGAAAACAGAATATAGTATCCCAGTTCAGACACTGCCAACAGAACTGCATACATTCTAGCATACCGTGCCATCTTAAAGTATTCTGGTCATGAGCTCTGTATATGTCTTTGTGGAAAGCAGGTTATACAAGGTCACTCAAGTACCTCCCTGAATACTAACATGTCTTGTGTGGGAGAAAATATTTCCTTTTCTCTGTTCATTGGACAGAATGATTTATTCCCAAGTACCGCATTTTTCCCCAAAGCCAGTCAAGATATGATGGTAGTGTTAAATAACCAATCTCCAGAGGAGAAGAGTTTGCCCTCGTTAGAAAAGGCAATATAACTAGAATAATAAAATTAAATAAATTAGAGTCAGAGAAATTCAACTCCAATAAAAACAATGTACATTAAACGTCACATTGCAGGTGATAGGATCTGAAAAGCAAAGCAATCCTGGCACGGCTTTCCTTTTCCAGATGAGGAATTGAAATAACAGCAAAAACAGGATGCAAGCAAGTAAAAGATTCTGCCTTATAAGGATGGGTATGTTCTGCCCAATGATGAGCTCAGCTGCACCGACATTATGTAAATGTATATTATTCAAAAATGTAGCAAAAAAAGAAAAAAAACACTTTAGAATTCAGTATTTTTTCTTTTTAATTCTGCCACAAACCCAAGTGCTTCCTTATTGTCTAACATTATTTACAAATCAGTGACATGGGACATTCTCAGGCTACAACTGCATGTTGGCAGGTAAATTAAGCAATATCAGAGTGTCACATCATTAAGTATTGCTGGTTGAGGGTAGGTCAGTATCACTTCAACTGCCCACATTGTTTGAACATTATGTTACAAACCAAAGGTTAAGTATACCCACACTGTTATATTATGTCTATTGCATGGTACAAAGATAAAGGATGATCCCATCCCCCCTCTCTGAGCATATCGCAAGGTATCAAATATTTCATTTAATGCAGCAAGAAGCAATACGTCTGGAAACACATTTGAGGAAATGCAGGTGACAGTTTTTTAATAAATGCCACCTGTCCACATATTACGATGTTCTCCCTGTGCTTGTGAGTTTCTTCTGGGATACTGCCACATTCAAATAACATAAAAATAAGTTAATTGGCTCTTGATAAAATTGTCCATAGTGTAGGTATGATTAGACATTCGACTGTAAGCTCCACTGGGACAAGTACTGATGGAAATGATTTATATTATCTAATGCATTGCAGAATATGTTTTCACTAACTATAATCACAAATTATTATAATTTCTATAGTTACCAATTATACTATGTACTATAAAACAGACCCCCGATTTTTCTAGGGACACAGAAAAAAATGGCCTATTGAAGCTGGGAACATGGGCAATACAGAAAATCCTTTACTGTGCATGTGTTCAATTATGGAAGTAGAGAGGGATGACCTGTACATAATGATGGTTTCAACACAATACCACTTCTAAAAAGGTTCCCTTTCCAAATGTGAAAATGTTAGGAGTGAAACTGGTTTTCCTTCCCAGGATTCTTCTGCTTTCCTAATGTGGAAATAAAAGAGGGGGGTGAAAAGCATAAAACTTGGGAGCTACTTCTATGCCAAAATCTAAATTTAAGACGTACGTTATTTCCTTGTGATTATGGTGTCACAATATGACAGATTCTTAGCATGGCTAATTCCATTGACTTAGTTCCTGCTTTGCACTAAACAGAAAAACTAGGTGCACATGTTTCTACTTAGATTGCATTCATCTCACTTTACACCCATATTTTGTCTGCGGACAAGGGTGGCAGCCGGAGTAATGTTTGTACAAATAAATGTGAGTTTCCTATGTTAAAACAGAATATGACTAGCTCACTGAATTTAAAGACAGGAAATTAGAGATTGCTGTTCACTGACTCACACACCAGGATCAAACTACTAAAACAGACCGGCTTCTTCATCACAGAGAATGTTTCCCAACAATTGTATCAAAAGAAAGGAAATATACTTTGTTAACACTAAAGAACACATTTTAAGAGGGGCGAACTGTCAAATATTACATTATACCAGAAGCTTTTCAACTAGCATTGCCCTAATGATCCCAAAAAAGAACAAAAATGTGGTATAAAGGGGATACCTTTATTGGCTAAGATAATCATAGCAAGCTTTCAGAACATTTTATTGCCTAAGCATGGGCAATAAAAGCAATCATATCTCTGTTGTACTAATGTATATGGTACTGCATGCAGTCATTTTCATAAGGTTTGTAGCTGCAACCTATTCTTCTTGCTCTTCACTATCCAGTAAATTGTTAATGTTACACATCAGTTCTGGGAAATGCTGTAACACATTTTACACTTGAATTTTCTATGAGTAACTGCTTATATTTACTGTCACTGCACCAATGTAACAAGTGAGAGGGTCAAGACAACCCATGGGAGACAGGCATTCTGTCATTTGGAGCTTTCTGAATAACCGATCCCATACCTGTATACTGGTCCCAAGACCAATTCGGATTGCACAAGGAAGGAATGGTTTTTCATCTCAAGGATGACTGTTCTATAGCTGTGGCAAGGGGGCAATTGGTGAAGTTGAGGGCATTTTAGCATTGTTAAGCTTCAGAAGCCATTTCCTAAACACGTGGTCAATTTTATATTATAAATGAAAGGAACAGAAAAATGTTTATTTTCATGGTAAGTGCCGTCCTACCATTTTAAATTCCACTTCCCTACACTTGGAACTCCATACTCAATCAGTGGAGCAAAAACTAGTAAAAGGTTTTTGGTTAATTTATTTAGGGGCAGGGACTCAAACTGCAGGACTGTATGTACAATGCTGTATATAACCCAACTACAGAGGGTAAAAATATATTAACAGACAACAGGAGGTACCGCAACAATCATTTAGTAACAATCACTGCAAGCAGAATATTAGGGAAGTTAAACGTGTTGCCAACCAGCTGCTTTAGATTCTTGTGCAGGACTTTTAAAAGTTTGCACCTTCCCAACCACCCCTTTCCACACCTAACCAGCAACCTTGTTACCATAACCCAACTCTTTAATTCCAGACAGCAAAAATGAAAAGTGTTACTTAAGCAAAGGGGCTAGAGAATAAAGTTGTACCAAAAAAAAAAAAACACCATTTAAGAGAAGACAATGAGTGGATTTCGGTGTTGAAATCCACTTCATGTGCCTGCACCCAGGCTGACAAACTGATTCCAGGTTCAGACAAGGAAGAATGCTGACTCAAGGGTAAAAGACAATTCTCTGCCTACGCTCATTCGTAGGCCAAGAATCAGCCCAGTAATAACTCATCCAGTGAGCAGCCATGCTTCGGCATCCAACCCGACAGGTCTTCTGTGATCCTTTGCATTATTGCTTTATCAGATAATAGCAATCAATGCTGTAGCCAGGATAGTACAAAAATACAAATATGACCGATGTGAATTCCAAACTTACCAACTCTGGCAAATGCCTCTCTCAGTTCCTCCAGATCATCTTTGGAGATCTGTGTGCTGTGCGTCATTGTTAATGGCCAGTGGCACCTTAAAACAAAGACAAAAAAAACGTAAATAGATCATGATTAAAGGGGACCTGTTACCCTAAGAAATAATTTCAAATTATTTTTTATCATCATGTTAGTTGAGCAAAATAAAACTTACACTACATTTATTATTTAACTTGTTTCCTTCAGTTTTGGAATTACACAATCACAGCACGCAGGCAGGAGCCATTTTGTGGACACTGTTATTAAGACAAGTAGTGTATCACCCCAAAATCTTTTGAATTGAGGACCTAATGCCCATAAACATTGCCTTACACAATTATAGAGTGCGAGGAGGGAGAATGGGGGGAGAGCAGTGACATCTAGAAAGTGCTGAAAGGAAAGTGAAAGTAATTGACTGCCCCGCCTCTATGCCTCAGAAAAAAATTAGAAAGATTTAGGGATTGTAATAAATCTGTCCTAGAGTGTTAGGTTCTAACACCATGGCAACATGTGCTGCAACTACTCTACTGGGTGAATACAGAGTTTAAGATCTGCAGTCATTCCACTCCCACCGTTACTGAATTACTATAAGGAACATGGCCTGGTGCTACTTAAAACCTCTATTCTCAATCACCCAAAATGCAATATTGGGGGGGCCACCATTCATTCAGGCACTCTGTCTGAACAACTGCACGCAGCAATGGTGTTTGTGGTTATGGTCTCAGCCCTAGTGCTGACCAGACAAATACCTAGGATTCTGTATAACTCAATACAAAACGTAACCAAATGAGCCCTGTATGTAAAAGTTGTAACCTTGGAGCACATTGCTCAGTTTGATTGTTTTATGGCCACTAAATTCCTCAGTGACTTCATTATATATTCTATATGAAAATAAGTCATAAGTGAATGACATTTACGGCAAGGTGACCGAGAAGGCTGTTATAAGCTGTTGGCTGGTAGGTGTTTCCAGTGCTTTGAAGAACTGCAAGTTCTTTAGACCAAGAATGCACCCCAATGTAAAAGTCATGAGGACATGAGAAGCCACCACACCATTCTGTTACCTGTAGAACAACATGGCAGGCCAATTTGTGATTGAATTTCCTTAATGATGTCCGATTTGTAATGAGATTAAACTAATATGTACACATCTCATTTTCAAGGCAAACACTTCCTGTGTTGGAAAAGAATCCCAGACCCCTGCATAATTTACAGATCTGTTCCGTTCTGGATACATAAAGTGTTAAGTTACTTTGGTGCACTGCATTCTATTCTCATTGGAATCTGAATATCTCTCAGGATACAGTTAAAGAAAACATAAACAAATTGGTTTAACAACGTTGCATACAAAGTAACCAAGGGCACCTGTATTGAAAAGGAGAATAACCAAGTATTTAACTAAAAACAAATATCCCAAGTCCCTTATAATACAGAATAAATATTACCCTAATATAGAGCAATATTCTAAAATATCCCATGTTTACTATTAACTGCCAAGTGTATGGTTTAAGCAGACCCCGAATACCATAACATACGAATGTTAAAAGGGACAGAGAATATGTTAGTATTACATGTGGAAAATGATCAGATGTAAATTTGGGCTAAAGAGAATCATTATCTTTAAAAATTACACATTATTAGAGCTTCACATAGAGTTTATCTAGCCCCTGTATGTGTTACATAGTCATAGCAAGTCCATCCCAACTGTGCGTCTCTAGAATGACAGTTTGATTGCATACAGGCAAAATGAACTGCAGTTCCCAGTCAGCTTCGTTGAGTCATTTGCTCACTGCCACAAGAAGGAATTCCATATTGCAAAGCTCAACAGCTCTCATGAAAAAGCCAACAGAACTGAGATAGATGACAGTTGATGTTCCCACTTTAAAAAAAACTTCAGACTAGTACAAAATGATGAGTTTTTACACAAAATTGCGTACCCAAAATTTATTGTGTGTGCTGGTCTTAAAACATGTTGGCAAAAACACGTCTTAGAGGGAATATTGGTAGCTGGTGCTAGTAAGGTTTTTAGAGATATTTTCATTAACGCATTACAAAAAGGTAACTTTTAAATAGGGATGTGCCGAATCCACTATTTTAGGATTCGCCCAAATCCCGAATACTGAATGGAATCAGAACCCTAATTTGCGTATGTAAATTAGGGAAGCAAGGGGGGAAAAAGAACCATGTGTGCAGCGCGCAGTTAAAACATTTTTGACTTTGTTTGTGTGATGAAAAGTCACTATTTTTTAGATTTGGTTCAGGCCCTTGGATTCGGACAAATCCGAATTCTGTTGAAAAAGGATGAATCTTGGCCGATTCCCGAACTGAATCATGCATTCGGTGTATCCCTACTTTTAAAGCACATTACTTCTATTTTTAGAGGTGGGCAATGCAAATCATATTAATTGTATGCCTGCACATTTTTGTATATTGGGGAAAATCTTTGTAAAGATACTTGTAAACAAGTAAAAGAGCAGAGCTGTTTAATTACAAGGTTTGAAAGTTTCCCCCCCAACATATGCATATATATTTTACAGTGGAAAAACTTCTTGTATGTAAAATTGCAAGCTCCTAAAGGCACATAATCACTGTATATTTATACAGTACTTTCTTATTTACTATAATAATGTCTTCTCTATGTATGTTCTCTTCTATATTATAAAATAATACAGTGCTGCGTATCCTAGTAGCAGCATTATAAATAAAGGTATACACACACACAGTCATGTTCACATAAGCTTATCTGGGCAACCAAGAGAGACAGTGGCCCAGCTTGTTTTAATAGCATTTAATATAACAAGACAAACTGGAAAACTCAACGTACCTTGGTTTAAATACTTCTTAATCTCTCCTTTAGCTTATTTTTCTCCTATAAAGATAAAAAAGTAAAATATTTATACAGTGCAGAAAAAACGGTATTTAATTGTGATGATTAAAAAACACGTGCGCAATAAAATTTGGGAACTTGTCTTTGTGCTTATTGTACATATAGGGGTCTCAGAAGTTGGGAAAGTAACTTTAAATCTGTGATTCTTTTTCAGCATAAAAGAAAGCCGGACATGCCTTCAGACCAGTTCATCAGATATTCAGAAATCTGGCATCCCATGTAAATGGCAAAGCTGCATTGTGAAGCAATGGGAACACTGAACAACAAGGTTGTCTATTTTGTGTGACACTGTATGATACATGCAGACAGGAGAATTCAAAATATTTAGAATGTGGCACATAAGAATCCAAAGTCTGCCAGTTTAGGTTAGCTAACTTGTGCCAGATTTTACTCATGCATGTGCAGCAGGGTACTAGTGAGACTTGTCCATTATCATCATCATTTATTTATATATCGCTGTCAAGATAAGCAGTCCATTATACATTGGCTTTATTATTTCCCTGGAATATAGCATAAGTAATAATGTCCATGTATGTACAATAATGTACATCTATGGGTGTGGCATAAATCCATGACATATGTGCTTATGAACAGTGATATCCAATGTGGAGGTAAAACTCCCATAATTCTCAGCCAGTCATGAAACTTGTAAAATGATAACGTGAAATAAACAGGGCCTCCCTTCTCTGGTACAAGTATAGGTAGGCTGTAGCAAAAAAAACAAAAAAAAAAAAGTACAGGTATAGGACCTGTTATCCAGAATCCTCAGGCCTGGTGCTTTCTGGATAACTTGGATCTTAATACCTTAAGTCTACTATATAATCATGTAAACATTAAATAAACCCAATAGGCTGGTTTTGGAAATAATTTAAAAAAAAATTGGATTATTTGAATAAAATGGAGTTTACGGGAGATGGCCTTTCCGTAATTTGGAGCTTTCTGGATAACCTGTATATTTAACTCTAAAATAATATCTAAACTAAAGAATTATTATTTGGTCAGTGCAAATCATAAAAATAGTTGCGTCTGTGACAGATGTGATTTATTACACTGTGGGATACAGGCTGGCAGGAATAGACTATTGAATAGGAAAAGATCACATCACATTGTAACCACTATTTAAGGAAGTGAACTGTGCAAAGGAAAATTCCTTCCCTTGCTAACAAACACTAATCGCAGGACATTCTACATAAAAAAAAAAAAAAATTACAAAAACCAGGTAAAATGTTATCTTATGCAAATAGGACTTTTCACACTGCTGTCCGTTTAATCCTTTGGAAAGGTTAATGAACAGTGACAGGAATCCACTAAAGGAAATAAATGCTACTGCACACACCCACACAAGACATTCTGAAGGAAGTGCCTTGTCTACCTGCCAAACCATTAACATGCAGCTAAATAGAGGGCTCGATTACTATTCTCGTTTTAACAATGTAATTGTGAGCTTTGTTTCCTATTTTAACTCAGAGGCCACATTACAAGGGTCACTTAACTGCTAAAGCTTACAGACATAATAATGACATTAGGGTGTCTAAATGGGGTTCTGCAATCCACAAAGCACTGAAAGCCTCTCCCTGAGTCAGCTAACAAGTTCCTTCAAGTCTAAACATCTGCACCACACATTCCTTGCATCTGGTTAGCAGAGGCACAGCACACTCATACTCTTGTGTATTTTCTGAAATTGTAGGTAATAAAATGTTGATTCTAACCAAATGAACTGTTGAATGGCTTATGCATACTTGAGACTTTGATATGGCTTAAGTACAGTATCTTGCTTTCAAGTTTGTCGGCAACTTTACTGCAACTTGATTAAAAGATTTTACAAAAGGTACGTTGCACAACATCAGGAAAATGTCAGTGTGAGAGTTTGTAAGAAAAATGCATTTACTCATAATGAAAAAAAAAAAAAAAAAAAAATGAAGTCTGCTGAAACTATAAGCTGAAACTTGTTGCGGTGTAAGCAGCTCCATATAGTAAAGTGAAATCTAACTCTTGAAATGTTCACCCTAATGCAGCACACAAGTGTATCAACATGTGCATGTTACCTCCTTTATAAAACAAATATATATCACAGGGAAAAAAAATGCCTTAGAGCAATGAATGACAACCTATTTTTCAGTAACAGCAAATTTGCGTACATCAAATCAAATCCCAATATGTATGCATAGAGAAAAAAAATAAGGAGAGTTCATGTAAAAGCTGCCACTGATTGCAGAATACAAGCCACTATCCAACATTAACCCATCTAAAGTGGCGGCCAGCACAGCAACACTATATGAAAACAGCAACATATATTTGCGAAGATCATGAAAAATGAATTGGCAGGAAAATGTTATCTACCTTGTGTGAGGCAGCAGTAGCACCGGCAGCTTCTGTGTCTGCTTGAGTGAGACAACAGACAGGTAAAAAAAGAACACAAGAGTATATATATATAGGGCGTTTCCTTGCGAGAGTCAGTAAATGTAGGCAGAGCAGAAAGAACACCTCCTCAGCCACACCTTGGAAGGCTTTACTATACACACGCTACTGTGTAGGTTAGTCGGTCTTTACGTTATGGCAAAGGACAATGTGAGCTGAATGAAAGAGCTGGCTAAAAGACAATATTCTAGGGCTAGCAGACAATGAAAATAAGCAGTGCAGAAAATGTAAGAAATGGAATCATTTCAGGAAGTTCAAGACCATTTACAAAGTAACAATTTGTTTGCACATTCAAAAGCACAGGGTCAATGAAAAACAAGATGCATTGTCGATGGAAAGCTACTGCTCCATTATTGGCAGTGCTTAATGTAAAACGAAATCAAATGTGGTACCCCACACCAGCAACTGCAGCATAAGCTGTCAGGAGACAGTACCCTGAGGCTGAATAATATCACAATACACTCATGTACACATGCTCATTACAATCTGTGGAAATCTGCCAATGTTCCACACTCATCCTCTTGATACTCCATCCTCTATGTCTTTCTATATTTAGGACTAGTGAGTCACATATGTACCCAGATAGCATCATTGGGCTTGTGAGTGATGTCGGCATCACTGTGTAAGGCCAATAAAAATATTTATAGTGAAAAGTTGACGCAGTGCCAGGACAAATGTAAGGTAAGGTGTGCCCAAGGCAAACTTCTGCCATAAATGGCCCTACCAGTGAGGGGCAGAGAGTTGGGGATGGAGTCTGACAAGTTGGAAGGTGAGCCTCCCCTCCCCATCGTCATTCCCTCTGCTGGCCTGAGATTGAGAATTGAAGGCAGTTAAAGTAAGGGTAGGTAAGAAGCTAAGGTACGTGCCTAGTAAAGCCCCCCCCCCTCACCGAGCCCTAGGCACATGCCTCTTCTACCTACCCCTAGTTCCAGCCTTGCAATTGGTTTAAATTATTAATGTTCTATTATTTTTTTAGATAAAAGCATTTTAAAATAAAATGTAAATGTAACCAAATTCATGTTTCCATTCAGGCTGATGCAGCTGATGCAAACCTCTTAGTAGTAACAGTAGTACCTTATTCATACCGAAACAGTACTGTGCTATTGACAATATAAATTGAAAAAAAAAAAAAAAAAAAACTTTTAAAAAATGTCATCTTGCTCAAAAAAAGTGCAATGCAGTCTTTACATTTATCCTCAGCTCAAACTTGATCCCCAGCCCAGTGCCCTCCAGCCATCCTGCTTCTTTCATTTACCCACTGTTTATTAGCTATTCTCTGCAGACAGACAATAGCTGATGGGGCCCCTTCTTACATGATGTGAGCCTGTGAGCACACACACAGTGGATTTTTGTGCAAAAATAAATAGTTTTGCAACTAGATCCAGACCCGGATTTGTGGAGAGGCCACCAAGGACCAGGCGTAAGGCGGCATGCTGACCAACCACACCCACATTGGTTCAGAAACACTGGGGATGCGCAGGAGATACATTCGTTTTTAAATTTCCCGTGCGCCAATCCCCACTGCTCCAATCCTGATGATGATAATTTGAGTGAATTGAGGGAGGGGACAGGGGCGAGGAACGACCTAGGGGCGCCCGCTATGTAAATCCGGCCTTGACTACATCTGTAAAAAAAATCTCTGTGTGCAACTTGCCTTTAAATAAAGTATCAAAAAATGTGACAGGTTTCACAAAAAGCTTCAGACTAGAGCCAGTGCACAATAGCTTGGTCAGAAAAAGGTGATGCGTCTGTTATTAGCAACACATGTGGGATTCAGATTTGAGAAAGAGATGCCAGATTGTTGCTGGAATTTATAAGTAATCTCTATGGAATTTTGAGAAAATACATAACTTGGATCAAACTTTACAGCAACTATTCATATTAAAGCAGGTGAAGTGTGCTTTAAACAAAAGATTTTTTTATAGGACTTCTTGGCTACCAAATTTCCTACATCGTTAACACCTTCAGAGACTAACTTGGACTGAAAAACCTTTGATTGGAAGAGATTAAATATAAGCATCTTTTTGAGGGTTTTTTTTTGCAGTTGGATGAGCGCCCTAAATTTATACTTTTCTCATCAAACTGGGTGACTATACTGTATATGACTCTCTAAACATGTCACAAGAGCTGTGGAGTCAGAAGCAATTTTGGTTATCTGGAGTCAGAGTCGCAAAAAAATTTACCGATTCTGACTCCTAATATCTTTAAATACAAGCACTGAAAATAATCAAATCAAGAGCTTCTATGAAGGAGGATATGGTAGAAGCAATTCTGTTTCTAAGAACAATACTTTAGTTAATTCTGGATTGTATTTAACAGCTATTCTACAGCTTTATGCCAGGATCAATTAATATGTAAGTTAATGTGTAAGTTGTTTTAGATTTTAAAATTGTTTTTGGCTTACGTAGTTTAACTTTGATTTAGGATTAGCAATGGAAGTGATTAATATTTTTGAGCTTTCACGGTGATAAAATAGCTTGTATGTTGTGTGGTTCACCTTTAAGTTAACTTTTAGTATATTATAGAAAGGCCAATTCTAAGAAACATTTCAATTGGACTTCAATGTTTCTTTTTTATATTTTGTTTTAGTTTATGCTTTCAGTTTTTGGTCTTACTGTTCCTTTAAAAACAGAGGAGTCTGAGGTACCATAAACTGAGGAGTTGGAGTTGAAGGATTCATGTGCCAACACCCCTGATATTACTCTTCTGTGTATAATCTAGAGAATGTCTGTCAAATCAACTCACTTTAGCCACTCTGTTTAAAGAGGTGGTTCACCTTTAAATTACAATTTAGAAGGATTCATATTCTAAGACTCTTTTAATTGGTTTTCATTTTTATTCCTTTTGTTTTTTTTAATTATTTAGAAGCTCTCGGGTATGGAATTTCATCTGGATGGCCCCGTTTATCATAACAACCAGGCAGTGGTTTAAATGGAAGACTAGAAGATAAATAGGAGAGGGTCAGAATAGAGAAAGAGCAGTAATAAAGTGAAAAAGTAGATTTATTTAAGTAGAAATAAGACTAACGTTTCGGCCAAGTCCCTAGCCTTTCTCAAAGTGAACAAAACAAACAATAGCAACCATTTTAAAACACCAGTTGCGGGAAAGGGGTAGGTGTGATCAGGGGTGTAACTATAGAGGAAGCAGACCCTGCGGCTGCAGGGGGGCCCAGAAGGTATAGGGGCCCCACGAGGCTTTAATTCATATACAAATTCAATAAAACAAGTCAATCTCAAGACATTTTTGGGGCCTATAAAATTATTTGCTTTGGGGCCCAGTGATATTTAGTTACGGTACACCACTGGGTGTGATGTCATAAAGCATCATTGACGTGGGAGAGCTATGTGCATATACATAAAAAAAAAATAGAAAGCAAAAGGATTGAGGAAACTCAAAATACAAAGTAATAAAAGGAGTATGAGCAATACAATAATTAACCGTGTCTGGGACAGAAATGTGGTACCACTATTCTGGCTTCTGCTACATCTGTAAACAATCTTTAGACGGACATACATGGGCAGATCCCACATTGGACCCATTTGGGCAAAGAGAGGAATGGATAGATACCACAGATTCGGTCTTACATAGTAGTTGTTTATATTTAGTTATATATTTTTTTCAATTTCTTTTTTCTCATGTTCAAGAAGTGAAAAGAGCTACAGCTCCTCTTCTATTCCTCTACTGGCAATGAACAATGCAGAAGCCAAAAGTAGTGCTTTTAAAGGTAAAATTTTCCAAACTGACAGACTGACAAAACCAACTGCTATCCATGTGTAAGGCTAGCTTTAAGGTGTACATTCATACCTTGTCCCAATATAATTATATTTATAAAGACAACACCAACTTGTGTCTTTCTCCACCTTGGGAATCCCACATCCCAATTATTCGACCTGCTCCACTAGTTTGTTCAGAGGCCTCTTATGTCATAGCTTTGTACAGCTTTGAAGACTATGCTGGCTTGTGAATCAAATGGCTTTCTTTTGATAAAGCATTATGATCTCTATATACCATTTTCCCCCAAAATGTGCAATGATTGAACTTCAAAAGAATGTGTTAATTTATACACAAAAGCTCTTGTTCAGTCTTCATTGAAACCTTCAACAGCCCCAAGGCTTGTAAGCAGATACTGCGTATGAGCTTACTATGTGGTCGATACGCTGTATGCAAGAACTATTAAAGACATATTAAGGAAACCAACACAAGCTAGATATATAAATGTTTAAAATTAAAAAAAAAACAAAAACAAAAAAAAACACAACATAATTTAACCCAGCCCCCTTGCATACTTTGTCTTATGGCACATGTAACGGTTCTCCACTGACATATTCCAGCCAGGGGGAAAAAGCCCAATATCTATTCAACCAGTCTTATGGATGTTGTAAGTTGGTAAAAATAAGGCCTTCTTGTATGCTTATTAAACAGACTCAGACATAGGTATGTAATTTAAAGGGGTGTTGAGATGTCGGACAAAAGAGCTCTCCAAGTTAATGTTAAGGCCCTTGGTCTTCTCAAGTGCTAAAATCACCACATGGCCTGATTATTTGGCCCTACAGTTATGCAAAATGACAAATAACTAACCAACTATATGTGAAAATTTGCACAGCACAGTATTTAGATAATTTCCCTGAGCACCAAAGATCATTAAAAAATAAATAAAAAAAAATTAGGAAACAAAAGGCGTTCCCACTAAGAATTTATTTGAGGCCCATTAGGCACATAGAAAGTGCAACCGATAAAATCCCACAGATGATAACAGCTTTCCTGTTATGCACAAAGATACGTGAACCAAAATTATAACAACATGGCAAGAAAATAATAACCTGCAATGAGCATGTGCCCAAATCTGGTGTTGAAATATGGGCTGTCCCTCAAAACACCCTTTTATAAGTGTTGTAATAAGATTCCACCTGTTTATATAGCCATTATCTAGATTTTAGACCACATACCGGTATATGAAAACATAACTCTGGGTTTTCAAAAACTTTTTAACCAGGTATCTGGAAAATCCTGCGACAGACTACACAAGCATCGAACATGTCCAGCTGGGTCAGGTTACATGTCCCAAACAACTAAAGCTCTCCCAACAAATTTCCCTACATTTCTGTATTAGAAAAGGTTTACCCCTTGCAATGCTGGTGTGTTTGTGATCATGCCTCAGAACCATGACCCCCCTTTTGTCTACCTGCACGTGAGCTAATAAAATCACAAAGTTGAAAGTGAACTACAACTAACAGTGTGCTGCAGTCATTGGATTTTGTATTGGACTCTCCTGACCCGTGGCAGGTGGAATTACTGCCGAGCACCTGGTCCACAAGGATTTTGCACTAGGTTGAGCACTCTAATATTGTGTTGTTTGCTGAAAGTTGCCAATATTCATATTTTTATTTTTACCCCTTTTAGAGTAAGGTACGGTATTAGTAGAAATTAAAACTGGCAAATGTTTAATAGATGCTTTACAGCAGTTCATAGCAATATGATGAAAGTGTCAGGGTAATTATGTATATTACACAAAAAAAAAAAACACACACACACACACACACACACACACACCTTAGCCAACAAAAATCCCTTAGGCATGTATCGCAAGCATTTTCCATTGCGTGCAGGTGCGGTATTTCTATACACCCTGATGTCACAGAGGAGAGGGTGTAGTTGGTGCTGGCCCTCTAGCAAGGAAATGGTTATATTCACTCTGCAAACATTTAAAAAAAAAAAAGTAGAATCCCTGATAAAGGTGACCCTTAGAAATGCAAAGAAATGTTTGACAGGTGATCTCCATATAGCCGCTGCAGTCTACATTAGTGCAAACACAAAGTCTAAAGTTCATTACAATTTTTATATTAATGCTTCTGAGCATAGGGACTCAAATAGTGGAAAATTTGATTATTAGAGCACAACTGATGTATCAATTGTGACTATTAATGGGGAAGTTTACTGTAAAAATGTTTCAAAGTGTGCCATAGACAAGAAACATGCAATTGTTCTAACTTTGGATTTAATTTATATTTTCAAGTTATTTTTGCATTTAGTGGGCTGGTGGGTGCTTTTTGGGCATTTGTGTACTTGAAATTAGTGATGTGCGGGCAGACCCACAGTTCGGAAGGGTTCCAACTTCCTGCTTTATAGACTCGCACATGCCCCGCACCTTTTAGGACATCATCAGCAGGACTGGCCTATAAACGGAGGGGGGGAAATCGTGTGCGGGTCGAGGTTTTCTTGACCCGCACATCACTATTTGGAATGGCAAGGTCTATTTTGACTCCCAGTCTAGGCCTGGTGCACACAGACAGGAAAGCATTTTGATTGTCAGTGCTCAAAGGGGGCCAATTTTAAGCTAAAAATGCATTCTTGTACAGGTAGGAGTGGACTGGCCTTTTTCTGCCTGGTATGATATTAGCCTTAGCCAAGCAAATAGGAAGTGGTTTAAATAAATATATAAAAGGGGATCAAGAGAGGGTCTGAAAATACGTATTTTAAAGTACTAAAAATAATAAAAATTTCACTTTATTTTTTAGGGGAGAGAATGGCAAAAATTAACAGAAAAATACTATAAAATATACATTTGTTGACTTGGCCAACATGTGATCAAGCCATTTTTCTGAGACATAGGGTTAGAAGCTTTGTCAAACCAATGTTTTCAATACTGACTTCAAGACATTAGAATATCATGGTTCTTACACGGAATCGAGCACAAGCCACAATATGAAATTAATGTTCATCAGTACAGTTTGCGCATAATAAAAGTGGCCCAAAGGCCTATTCTTTTGTAAGGGGAGGAGATTTATATATTATAGCAAAAATGGCATGGCATCACTAAAAATGTACTAAACTGAAGAGCTGGGTGCTGTTGGTCGCCAAAGATGTGAGTTTAGAGCTTAATAAATAAGAACCATATTTATTTATCAAATGTTGGATTTCTAACTTTTACCATTGATAAAATGGTTGATTCGTACAATCAGATTTTTGCGTCTATGGCCAGCTTTAGGGTGTGTGGCATAGTCTACAGACAAGGTGTGAAGTCTCATTCTTTAAGGTAATACCTTTTCTCACTTAGAAATCTGGCAGTTGCATTAGTAGATCGTATTATTTATTTTCTAAATAAATTATGTAAATAGTCTCTCTTGTTTATTATCTAAAGATACTATTTACAAATTAGCTTGAGATAGTACATAAAATCATGGACTTTAGATAACCATCCATCACTTCCAATATAAAATAGGCAGAGGCTTGGAGAACCTGTAGGCCATATATCTTAAATACCTGTTGTATAATAGTTTTATTCTGTCAGCCGATAAACTTAAAATAATGAGTGATAAATACAGTAGGGAAGTGCTTCACCTACAAAATCAAACTATTCTATAAACCTTTTCTCAAATAGGTATAGATATTTTCTTTAGCACAGGGAGCTCTTAGGAGAATTGATTTGCATAATGCAAGACTAGTTTTTGGAACAAACATTGGCACAACTTTTGGAATGGTTACCATTAAAAGGCGGCTTTAATAAACTGGCATGTTGTTAAAGCAAAAGCATAAGGAAGTTTCTATATGTGCACTCATTGCATTCAGTCCTGTTTAAGAGGCCAGTTAAAGCCAAAAACCATTAAACTAGCAAAGATTGGTCTTGGCAAGGTTATTTTTTCCAACCCATTCCATAATTATCTACTTCAAAATAGGAGTGATCTAGTACTGGCATTGTCAGTAGGACAAAAGGAGTTGTCCTATTTGATGTAAAACATACACACCTTTTTTATAAACAGCCTTGTGTTTCGATGTTAAAACTTTTCCTACCTGCCATATATGTCAGCAAACCTGAACTAAAAGCACAAGAGTTCAACATCTGTCTCTACCAGTTTCCACATGAATTGGGTCTGTTTGGCAGAACATAGAATTTAGCAGTATAGAAGAATACGCCTAAATAAAAGTACACTTCCTCTCCCTTTCCTTTTTGTGCACATAGCTGTAATCGAAGCATCTTAACCCTAATTAATATTTTTTATTATTAAAAAGAATGGTATTAAGCAATATTCATGCTTTTAAATGGCATATTGGTGAAGCACATTTTTCATTGAGTTACAAGATAAGTTTTTTTTTTAATTACATTATAACTTTTTTTTAGCTGTTGCATGCTGACAGAATATTTTAAAGTGCAGAAAAAAATGAAAACTCTCTTTTGTACATTTTAATGCTTTGAATTATTGCCAGACAATAGCGAAGGCTTGCTATACTGAAAGCAGACAAGGAGGTAGCGTCATAGTAACAGGTGTGTGTCTGCTCTTAGGAAATATTGACAAAAGCATTGTGTAAATAGATGATTTCACGAACACCGCAAACCGCCTACCATCTCTGATGCAATAGGCTGGATTTTAAGCTTCTTGATGCATAGAGATCAAAAGTGTCAAATGGCCATCCTGCAATATTCTATCAACTGGAAATAGCAATCAGTTCAGTTTACAGTACAATTTGTTGAATCCATAAAACATCTAATATGATAGTAGGTGATAAAGAAACCTAGGTACTTGTGCAAACATACAATGTTGCATTAAAAAGTTGGACTTGTGTAAGAGAGGTGCTAAACACTATTTATACAGACACCCAATTCCTTAGATTGAAAGAAACCAGGGCAGGGACAACCCCCTCCCAAAAAAGAAACCAGTCATTCAAACCTTCCTAAACTTATTATATTTTGAAGTGGTTTATTATAGGATATGAAGTCAGTCTGATTTCCATGATGGGTAATACAGATTCTGCCACATTTGCTTGGGCAGTTTGGTTAAATATAAACATACTGCCCTTGTGGCCATATATGTCGCCCACTGGCCTGAACGAACAGGACACAAGGATTTTGCCAACCCTGTGTATGATCTGGGGGATGGGGTCTGTGTGCCCCACTATTTTCCAGCCACACCCTGTTCACTCAGTTCCACAGGCAAATATATGAAAATAAGGTCATCTGCACCAATTTTCAGTAAACTTGACCTGAAAATATATGTGGACCCTACCGAGCCCCTTGGTTCAACCACAAGACAGCAATAGAGCTGAACAGAAAAACATGCTTTGCTGGAAGTGTAATTCAAGGAATACTTTAGCCATATATAACACTATTGCAGTGTTATAGCAAAATACATACAATAAAAGGTTACAGTGCAGAACTAAATTGAAATATATAAATAGATAAAGGATCCTGGTTATTTTACTAACAAACCACCTGTTGCAAACATTTGCTAAGAGCACACATAGCGTATTGTGGTTAGGGGTAACACATGCAAACACATCTGTTCAGAGCATTAAAACTATAAGCCTTGTGGAAAGTAAAAGCACATTCCAGTATATAGAGGCTGCTGGTAATACCGTTGGTGTTTTTTAGAAACATGAACACGCTTGCAGATCATGCCCAGAAATACATTATCAAAATCTTTAGAATAAACCTCATTCACCCATTGACAGTAAAAAAACAGTAGCCCCAACGCCTGACTATAAAAGTGCTTACAGTGCAAATCTTACAACTAGGTGCTGACTATACTACAGAATGTACTTCACTTATGGACAACGACATTCACAAACAAATTCATACATGCAACTTGGTCTAATAATCGGCTAGATTTTACCTCTATGTTACAATTAGCAGAAGAGTGTTTTGTAAACTATTCATTAACAAATGTGTATTCAAGTGGTTGTTTGCCATAAGCATAAGCTTTGTAATGGACACCATTATGGATGTCCCATTAATTTATAACACTATGGTGCAGATTTATTATATTTATTATTTGGATAAAAAAAATCTTATTTTTTCTTGTAAAAACTTGAATTTTTCATGATTTATTACATCACGACCTGTCGAGATCATATAGAAGTCAATGGCAGCGGTCCATTGGACCATTTGAAGAGAATAGTATTCACGATGTTCAAGTGTTTTGCTCAAAAACGCGATCATTTTGAGCAATTTCAGGGTTTTTTTCAGATAAAACAAGTTTTTTCATTTGAGTTTTTTCTTAAATTAGAAACCATTCGAGTAATGCGTTTATTCGAGGTCTAAAAGAAGCTCACATAGCTCTAAAATTTGACCTTTGATAAATAACCCCCTTATAGTAGAATGTAAAATTATTCACAAATACAGACATCCTACAGTAAGACAGCAACTTACTACCACCGGGACAATATTGGTAACCTTGCCCTGTTGTTCAGATCTTACAAAAATGATGGGCTTTATCTGCGTCTAGGCCATCAATTGGACAGTCCTGTCACAGGAAACTTCATGTGATGTGTGTTGCAAGCCATTTCAATCTACCATTGATTCACAGACAAAAAAAACATTGTTTCTAAGCACTGAAGCTCGAATAGGCAGGATCTGTTCCATTTGCATTCTAATGAGAAAGAGTTGCTATATTGTATCTCAAAGGATGCTGGGGAAGAGGATTTGTATGTCAAAATAACTTCACCAATGTCTGAAATATTTACAAATGTGAGCATTTCATAACCAAGAATTGCATTAATGCTTATAAAACACATAAATTGTATTTAGTGGATTGCAGAGAGTTGGCAATTTTGTATATTTAAAAATAGCAAATTCACTATTATTTCGCACAGGCTTGTAAAATAAGCCAAGGAACCTTCTAGATATGGTGCAAGTAGTAAACACAGCCCCATGCCCTGACCCCAAGCTACGAACAATTCCATTCAACAAATACTATTGGATATGTTTATAGGCAATCATTTCTTTACTCCTACACAGGTATGTGAACAAACAAAAAAAATGTAATGCTATTTACATGTACTATGTGACTGCATATTTCACTGTTGGGAACTAGGTCAACTAACTTACAATGGTTACATGGTTCTCATGTGATTAATATGACACATTCACCTTGAAATACAGTGTTGCAGTTATAAATAATCTCAACAAATTTACAACTGGTCCTTATTTAATGGCTTATGAATTGCTGAACTTCCTGTTTCACCATCTGCATGATTAGACTGCGAATATCAAGCTTTTGGGTCAACTGGGAGTCAGTTCTTAGTCATTTAGGGTCACCAAAACTCTGGGCCTTCAAAAAGAGCCAAGCTTGCCTAGCAATAACAATGTCTACAATGTGGAAGATGACAGGTGCCCTTTAAGGTTAAAGGGCTGGCTCACCTTCACTTTAACTTTTGGTATGTTATAGAATGGACACTTCTAAGAAACTTTTCTTCGTTTACGTCTACTATTAAAAAAAAAAAAAAAATATATATATATATATATATATATATATATATATATATATATATATATATATATATATATATATATATATATATTTTTTTTTTTTTTTATTTTTTTTTTTAAATTTTTTTTTTAATAGTTTTTAAATTATTTGCATTCTTTTTCTGACTCTTTCCAGCTTTAAAAATGGGGGTCACTTACCCAATCTAAAACCAAATGCTTTGTAAGGCTACACATTTATTGTTACTGCTACTTTTTATTACTTATTTATATTCAGGCCTTTCCAATTCATATTCCAGTCTCTTATGCAAATCTATGCATGGTTGCTAGGGTAATTTGGAACCAGACTGCTGAAACTGCAAACTGGAAAGCTGCTGAATAAACAGCTAAATAACTTACCACAAATGATAAATAAAAACCAATTGCAAATTGTCTCAGAATATCACTCTCTACTCTACATCATACTACAAGTTAACTCAGAGGTGAACAACCCCTTTAAGATGTCAAATTACCTGATGCAGATTGCCCCGATGAGGCTCGTCGATTGGGCTGGACGAAAAATTTTGATCGGGTGCCTTCGAAAGCACCCAAACCTCGGCCATTGTTAAGTGCTGAATAGTCAGATACAGGTAGAATTCTATTGTTTCTACCTGTATATCAGACGATTCAGCTCTACACGTGTGTATTGGAACGAACAATCTTTCTTGGAAAGATCTTTTCCAAGAAAGATCATAATTGTTACGTCTATGGCCACCTTAATAGTTCTAAACAGATGCAGGATGAGGTTGCTAGAAAGTGCAGCATGCCACAACTTCAGTTTGAGCTCCCTGGATTACAGGATAAACGAATGAGAAACCCAAGGATTTCCGGATTAAAGGATAAACACGTAAAGAAACCAACACTGGCTAAACACACCTGAATTTTATTTCTTCGCCTTAACATTTTGACTTGTGAACATTTTCGTCACATATGCATTTGTCGTTTTCCCCTGGAAACTGTTATAAAGCAAAACACAAAACAGCCCGATAAATGAAATATAGCAGTTACCAGGCTAATTCGATTTCCCTCCATCAGCTACAGGCACTGATCCCAATCTAGAAAGTACAGACCGGCTGCCTTATGTCTGCAGAACAGAGAGCTGGTTGGGAATTGCAGGAATGCAGTAAAGTTAGTAATTGGACACCAGAATGAAATCGGATAGGAGAGCAGCAATAAAGGTAACACATACTTGCATTCATTCAGGCAAAGGAGAATGAACTCTTATGCTTTACTTGGGGGGACCAGGGAGATGCTTAAAAAGTCAATCTGCATCCAGGCTGACATTTCTATCACTAAATCCTACATGACACAAATATTTTATAGATTTTTTTTAATTATTTTTAATATGTTCCTTATTTTATACAGAGCAGACACATTTGCAATTTTTTTCACGACACTGTTTTAATTCTCATTTTTCCCTGCCCCAGTGGAATGTACAATTGCGTCCCAGAAATAATGGAACTCTGGGTCCCCAGCACTGTAAGGATACACGGATAACAATTGGGCCTCTAAACACTGAATCCTATATATTATACAGATAGGAGTAAATATGACTATACAAGTCTGGAGGGTCACATTAGATGCTGTTTGGCCCAAGTATGGTGCCTTCCTGAACACCTGCCTGATTGGTCGACCCCAAAAAAAGGCCAGATATCTACCAGGCAAGTTATAAAAACCCAATGGATGATGACAGCAATTGATTTGGGCCTCCCTAGGGTCCTCTTATGATCCGATCAATGGCCTAGGAGTGACCTATCCAAAAAAAAGGATGCTGCAGTGCATGCCCAAAATTACAGATATTACATTTACATTTGGCAGCTAGGAGAAGTTATAGAACAAGGGAATACCAGGCCAAGTTCATTTCCTTGCCATTAAACATACCGCAAATCATAACCCAAAGAACCGACTGAATCTGAATATAAAAAAGAAATATGTACAGCCAACAAAATAATCGGACGTAAAATTTCTGCAATAAAATGTATTCTAACAAAAGAAAGAAATACTGTAAAAGTATTGTTTTCTTTTAAACTAATACACAATAAACCAACCAAATATTACCAGTCAACACCTTGCAAATCTGCTTTCATTCAGTCCCAGGCAGTCTCCTTCTTGACTTCCAGAAGCTCCAAACAGGAAGCCCAAGACTGCTGAACACATTCCACTGGGATTATGTAACTCAGCATGGGCTGGGGATTGTTTGTTGCTCAGGGGTATAATAGTGAAGCAATTAGCAAAGACCAAAACTTTAATAACATGCATAACAATATTTAAATTGGTATTCCCTCCTAATGAATGCAGATTAGTCCCATATTATAATAAAAAAAAAAAAGCCCCTTTTCCAGGTTAAGCATCCCTTTATTTGTACCAGAACAGTTCACGGATGCCTTATTTAAACAGTGGTAGAGAGCTATAAATTTCCACAAGGAAAAATAACCAAACAACTGTTTGTTGAACATGATTTATTTTGCTTCCTAGGCTGAAGCAGTTTTGCACAGTTAACTATTCACAGACTAGAAACAGAAGAAAAAAAAATAAAGATACATTATTCTGAAAGAATTTGCAATTGGTTTTAATGTTCTTATTATTTGTGGTTTTTGAGTTATTTAGCTTTTTATTCAGCAGCTCTCCAGTTTGCAATTTCATCAATCTGGTTGCTAGGGTCCAAATTACCCTAGCCACCATGCAATGATTTGAATAAGAGACTGGAATATGAATAGGAGAGGGCCTGAATATAAAGATGAATAATAAAAAGTAGCAATAACAATAAGTCAGTGACCTTCATTTGAAAGCTAGAAAGAGTAGGAAGACAATTCAAAAATTATAAAAAAAAAAAAAGGGCAATTGAAAGGTTTCTTAGAATTAGCCATTCTGTAATATACTAAAAGTTAACTTAAAGGTGAACCACCACTTTAATATATTTCTTAAAATTAAGGACAATCTGATCCTAAAGGAGACATACACAAGGCAAACTAAGTGCCCTGAAGATATGGGGGGGGGGGCAGTTGCATGCTATCCACATCAAATGCAATTGCAAGCCCTAGGGTGCAATTGTGTGTGGCTCCATCACTGCAACATGTTTGTACAATGAATAGCATCAAATCAGTGTCAGTTAGCAAGATTCTCACTTCTAGGACATGATAATCTGAGAAGGCCTACTGCCCATTAGGGATGTAGCGAACTGCCGATTTGGTGTTCGCGAACGCCGTTCGCGAACACCGGCAAAAAATGCGAACGTTCGCGAACAGTTCGCGAACTTCGAACACCGCTAAAATCGTTCGATTCGAACGATCGAAGGATTTTAATCGTTCGATCGAAGGATTTTCATTCGAATCGAACGATCGAAGCCATTCGATCGAATGCTTTTCATTGGATCGAATGCTTACAATCGTTCGAACGAATGGAAATCGTTCGATTTTTAGCGGTCGAAGGAATTCGAATGGTCGAACGATCGAACGCGAACTCAAACTGCGAACGTTCCCAAACGTTCGCGAACATTCGGCGGACGCGAACGGTCGAAGTTCGCGCGAACTAGTTCGCGGGCGAACAGTTCGCTACATCCCTACTGCCCATAATGTTTTTTTGTATGCATTTATGACTTGAATAGTTCAATATTTTAAGTATAATGACATTAAAATAATGATTTCTGCAGTTACAGAGAAGAAATGTAAATCACTTTGCCCTGTAGACACCAACATATGCACACACCAATCAGATATACAGCACCTTATTGTGATTCTCAGTGTCATAGGCAAATAAAAGATGATGTTTTGGCTGATGAAAATTGTTGGGAATCTTAGTTTAATAACAGCTGAAGGTATGGGCTATACGGCCCTTAAGACAAAATGAAAAACGTCTTCCAACATTATACTATCCAAATGATATATTTTATACTATAAAAGTACATTGAGTGTTGTTCTGAGTCATATCAGTAAAAAGCACATCTGTCAGGTAATTGGGATGAATAGTAACCCCTGGCTTACTGTGGCTGTACAGCAGATGAGCATCAATCCGTCAGCTGATAGACTGAATGGCTTTAACATATTATACCTGCCCAAATTACACCTCTGCACACAGATAAAAGTCAGTTTGTTAAGGAAAAAGGAGTCCATATAAAATTGTGTGTACGGTAACTAGCAAAATTACAATACGACTTTCACTGTACAGCTAAGGGCAGGTACCCAACTTCCCTGAACTACCTTGAAATGTTACCATGACGGATGCAAGAGGTCTCAATTTATGTATCCATTTTGCTTTTGGGAATTAAAAATAGGAGCGGAAAATCAATGTTCCTCTCCAATTTGGATTTTCTGAAGTTAAAAAAATGATTTGTCAAGAGCCCTAGAAACATTATGAATTACACTTTACTTATGGAGGGGTAATAAAATACAAAAAAAAATAAGTACAGTTCACTCCTAAATCATCTCAGGTGTCAGATGAAAGCTCAACTTTCCAACCTACCAGATACAAGTTGGCAACACATGGGTTAGCTTGCACATTTAAGAGATATATATATATATATATATATATATATATATATATATATATATATATATATATATAATATATATATATATATATATTATATATATATATATATATATATATATATATATATATATATATATATATATATATATATATATATAAATAAATAATATAAATATATCAACAAAAAAAGAGAACACATGATTTCAGAAAGGACAAGGTGTGGCAGTTAAGTGGCTTGACTGGTACAGGTTTGGGCCTGTTGCTGAAAGGGATGGTTCATTTTTTAAAAATTTTAGTATGTCATAGAATGGTTAATTCTAATAAACTTTCAATTGGTGTTCATTATTTTTTTTACAATTTTTGACTTATTTGCCTTCTTCTTCTGACTCTCTCCAGCTTTCAAACGTGGGTAAGAGACCCCAAGTAAAAAAACAAATGCTTTGTAAGGCTACACATTTATTGTTATTGCTACTTTTTACTTCTCATCTTTCTATTCATATTCCAGGCTCTTGTTCAAATCAATAAAGGTTGCTAGGACCCTAGAAGCTCCATCGTGGAAATTGCAAATTGGAGAGCTGCTGACTAAAAAGCTCAATAACTCAAAAACCACAAATAGTAAACAATGAAAACACAATTGCAAATTGTCTCAGAAAATCACTCCCTACATCATACTAAAAGTGAACAAACCCTTTCATCTCTTGGTGCTTCAACAACAAAGATTGTCAGCTCTGCTGCCATATTTTGCCTGGAAGCCACCGTCTAAAGAAATGGTGTTAAACTAATGGCTGCTTTATAAGTATCATATTCGGAGTAATTGCCAGTATAATCATTTAGGATTTAGACACACAAGAAAGCATAATGATGAACTGGGAGACTGCCAAGCATAAATTCCTGCTACTTGGATGTACAGTATGTATTCACTTAAATCAGTTTTAAATTGAATGCTGCAGAACAGAAGGAGCTTCCCTTATTTTTGCTAATAAAAAAAGCATATGACCTGTGTTAGAAACATTCATAGCACTAGCCACAACTAGCTCTAAAGGTGGCCATACTCGGGCTGATAAAAGTTGCCGACATACAGAGTCGGCAGCTTATTGGCCCGTGTATGGAGCCCTCCGACCGGCTTCTCCGATCGATATCTGGCCAAAACAGTGTCGGACTGGCCCACCAGGATAAGTCCCGATGGGCCCAGGTGTCAGTGGGCCCTCCTACTGCTAAACATTAGGCCTATTTCATGGCCATTCCCTATTTCTATGAGGACAAAGAGGCTAAATAGATGGGAAATAGTGTATAGTAGGTAAAGAAAAGACACTAGGAGAATAGAGGTTGAGTGAGGAGAGGAAGAAAAATAGTACTAAGAGTGGGCCCCTGGTCAAAGGTTTTTGGGTGGGCCCCTGGTGTCCCAGTCCAAAACTGGGCCAGATATCGATCGGACGGGACTAAAAATCCCGTCGGATCGCAGCCGCATCTGTCCGTTGATGCAGTCCCGCAATCCAACCGCCCGTTAGCCATTGTTAGGATCTGATCGTTGGGCCCTAGGGCCCACGATCGGATCAGCCAGATATTGCCCACCTCAAGGTGGGCAAATCGGGGAGAGATCCACTCGTTTGGCGACATTGCCAAACGAGCGTATCTCTGTGTATGGCCACCTTAAAGGAGAAGGAAAGGTTTGACATGGTAATGTATTCAAAATGTTTACCCCACATGTGCCTCCTGAACCGCTATATTTCCGCTTCTGCATTGCCATCCATTACTTAGCTCTACCTTTCTTCATGCGTTAGCCGGCGCCATTTTAGAAGCGCCGACGTCACTTCCCCCGCGGCTGCCCCACACTGCGCATGCGCCAATTTTTTTCCCCCTCTTCACTTGACCCCGCGCGTCATCAACGCTCAGCGCTCAGCAGTACTACAGAGAGGAACTGCGCATGATCCAGGTCGTGAGTCGCAATGGGAAGATAGGCATGCTGGGAAAAACGCTTCTCCTACTCTACACTATCAGAGGAAACGGATCAACAGAGCTGCTACAAGAAAGCACACAGAGGTAAATGTAACACACCAGCAGACTTTTAGTAACACGGCTGCTTTTTTAAAGATAATTCATGTTTGGGCTTTACAGGTCCTTTAAGTTAGTTACGCTAGACAACAATCAAGTTCTGGGTATACTGAGGAGGACTGAATGCTGAATCTGCTTTATTTGTAAATGTGTTAAATTGCTTCATGAAGTGGCTCACAGCCTATTAACCCTTAGCTACCACACAACTTCTGCATTCACATTCCAGCTTTGAGGAACAACAGCCATTGCTTACACAGGAGCTGAAGACAGACATAGAGCGGATTGGGAAGGGATATAAATCACCCCCTGCTTGTCTCAAGGCCAAGTCTAGAAAGTTTTTAATACCAGGAACTGCAACCCAAAAATCACATGTGCTCCAGAAGAGAGACAAAGGGATACATACATCATTTACTTAAAATGAAAGATCCCTAGAGACCCAAGTGATTACAAATCATTATGCATGCACAACAGAGGGCACCATGCAGTCCCATTATTCATCAGAGACATAAAGGTGCAGCTAAACAGTTACCTAAGGGGTTAATGCATGCAAATCCACACCCATGGTATCACTACAGAGCCTTCATTAATTACCGCTTCCAATATGTCATCCCAACCAGCAGCATTAATGCTGGAGATGCCCCAGAACTACGAACCCTTGTTTGGCAGGGAATGCTGGGAGCTGTAGTCCTCGCACACATAGAAGAGGCGCAGTACTGAATCATACACGTGAGCATGCCATTAGAAGGCGAGGCATGGGCTACAGGTAGTTAAATGCTGCTCACGTTCCATGTAAATCCATAAAAACGCTTCGAAAATGAATGTTTGAAAAATGTATATATATACACTTAAGTCTATTTCAAACAAGTACAAAAAGTTGGCAGATGCGGAGCACGCGTCAGGGGGAAAGAAGAGAAGCAGCTGCAGCAGGTCCGTATTAAATGGGAGAGCCCATTGCTCAGTGGGAGCCAAGTCCCTGGAAGGGCAGAGATGTGCTCTCCCTGCAGTGAGGTGCTTAGTGCGCTGCCCTGGGCTTACGGCTCTGCCATAGAATAAAGTAGAAGGATAGACAAGGCCACTTACATGAACTTTCCTCAATCTGCTGCGTGTCGATGGTACCCACAGTGAACCGGCTCCCTCTTCTCTCCAGCACCTTCCTCCCCCAGTGCCAGCTCAAACCCACACACACAAGCACCTCAGCCCCAGCAAGGCACAGCAACCCTAGCCCCACCCTTTCTCCACTCCATTGGCTGTTCTTGCACACCCAGCCCATCACTCCTTGCCCTGTGATTGAGCGCCGTGGCTGTCAATCAGAACTGGGAATGGTCAGGAATGATCCACAATGGCTGGAAGCAGAGGGCGGGGGCATGATGGAAACAGATAATACGAGTTTTGCCGTCAGAGTGATGCAGGCAGTGTTACAGTTCTGCTCAATGGAAATGATGCGGAGGAGACGCAATGAATGGTTTAAGTGGGAGAGTGGGCTGATATAAGTTGCTGTAATAGTACAATTATTTTCTAATTATAGGAAATGTTTTATATTCACTCTTCTCATGTAAGTTTCTCACTCTGCATTGTCACTTCCCTGTGGTCTGGTCTGGAGCCCTGGTAGATGCTGTGAGGGCAGAGAGCCCCTCCTTATGGTGTTGGCTATGCAGTGTAGTTGTTGCCTTATGTGTCAGTACTTGCCCAGAGCTGTGGGTATATTAGGGTTGCCACCTTTGCTGATTGCTAAACCCGAACATAGGAGGCGGGGCAGATAGTGATGTAATAACAGGCATGACGACATCAGAGGTGGGCACAATGATGTTGGTAGAGTAATGACATCAGGACGAGGCTTTTGCTTCTCTTAGATGCAACTGGTTGGATTTCTATCCAGTTTTTTGCAATGTTTTAAAGTGTTGATGCCCAGTTCAAAACCACACAGGTGGCAACCCTATCTCTAGCTACATTCTACATAAGTAAGCCCAATCATTTAATTACAGGTATGAGATCTAATATACAAAAATCAGTTATCCAGAAAGCTCTGAAATACAGAAATGCATATTTAGTAAAAAAACAAAAAAAAAAAACTTATTTTTGATTGATTTGCTTTTTTTGTATCTGTAATAATAAGAAATGAACTGCACTTGATAGTAATCTAAGCCATGTTGAGGTGAGTATCTTGGTATTAACATTTGTTTCATGTACTGGCCATATTATTGTTCATTTCATCAGGCTGAAAACCGAACAGAAAAACCGAACTGTTCGGGTGAAAGCCAAACCGATGGCAACCATAGGGTATATAGTGAAAGCACAGTCAAATGTTTTCTTGTGTTGCTCCTGGTCTGAAACACTACAACTCCCAGAAGTCCTAGGGTTTTGGAAATGCTGAGTGCAAGTACATAGTGTGTGTATATACAGTATCTGTGTGTGTGGCAGGGTTGCCAGGTGTAATTTTCAAAACCAATTAGCCAAAAGCCACTTCAAAAGTAGCTCAAAAATAGCATAATATGTGCAGTGAATAAAAGGAAAAAATAGAATAAATGTCAAAATTTGTATACCTCCCAACACTTGGAGATGTTACTAAGTGCCGCGTGTAGAGTGACAGAAAACATTTTTACATCCCCACTTTGTGGCCACACCCCAATATACCACACTACACACTTCATGACACCACATGGCCCCCACAGTTACATCACAAACTACGCTCCCCAAACCACACTATGCTTACTTTATCTTTGTCTCTAGGCAGCAGTGCTTTATATACTGCAAGTGATCTTGCAAGACTTTGACCAGGCTGGCAGAAAAACTGGACATTAAAGGGGCAATCATGAAACAAGGGCTGGGCAACAATCTTCAGGGCTGTCCCACATAAAGTGTAACAGTTTGGATGTATATCACTGTAGAAATGGATTCATAATAATGCATGAGATGATTGCCATATGGGAGTGCTGAACTACAACTCCCAGAAGCCCCAAGATATCCTGAGAGTTATAGTTTAAGAATCAACTGCAGAAACAAATGGCAGCCCCCACATCACATTACAAAGTAGTAGTACAATCATATACCCAGTGGCGCCTGCATATACCGGATGCAGTAGGTTGCAGGCTGTAGTGCAGACAGGTTGGGACTGAGATGCTAGAACCACAGCAAAGAGGAATAAAAAAGAAAAAGAGCTTCTTTCTACATCTACATTCAGCGTATTCATGCTGGGTATTGTAGTTTTACATTAACCTTAGCAATTGGCAAAAAAAAACTACATTAACCAACATGCACTGAAAGAGGGAGGAGGATGGGAAGAAAACTTTGGAATGTTTCGCAAGAACAAACCAGCCAAAGCTCCAACAAAACAACCCAAATCTGTACCTTGGCTAGTTTGTAATATGAAAACCCACCTGGGCTATACATTTGTAGCCCAGTTTGGCAGAAAAACCACCAACTTGGCAACCCTGGTGTGTGGCAGTAGCATTGGACTGGGCCAGATAACTAAGTGGATTGTCCTCTATCCTCCACAGGCAACATCAACGAGCCATTGCGTTCCTCGCCTCAATGAGATTTTTAAACCTGTTTAAATTATATCTGGCCTATTTTTGTCTAGGTCTGCCCACACAAGCTTAATAGGCCTGTGGATGGTCACCTTTAAGGACAGTATAACGGAATGTTATAACAGTTGCTCTAAATTATTGTAGCTGATAATATGCAGGTGCCAATAGTGCATGCTTTCTGTGTGGGTTTTCTATCATAATTTAATTTCACCAGTAGAGAAGATGGTAGTTGAAGTACAGAAAATATGTATGGATAGTTTATGGGAGCATCTTCCCCTGGCAACAAAGAAAATAAATGTTGAAGGCTGCAATGAGCAGGGCCTTCTTTACTTCTTATACCAGTCAGTATCTATGTGGGATTTTATTTTAAAATATTCACCCTATTCTTGCGCAGCACTGCAGACCCTTTAAACCTTCATAATAATAATAATGCTCATATTGTATGGGAGGAATTTTCCATGGTAACCAGGAAAATAAATGTTCACATTGTATGGGAGCAAATAACCCTGGGAAATAGATGTTCATAATGTATGAGAAGAAAGTCCCCTGCCACTGCTAACCAGGCAAATATATGTTCATAAAATATGGGATGATCTTCTTCTGGCAGAAAGGCAAGTACATGTTCATAATTTATAGGAGAAACTCCCTGTTAACCCAGCAAATGCCTGTGTGTAATGTATGGGAGGAACGTCCCCTGGCAGCTTAAGAAAAACAGGTTCATGGGTGAAATTTCTTGATATCCGGTGTAATTTGTCCACATTTTATGGGAGGAACTTCCCTCTGGTAACCAGGCAAAGTCATGTTGAAAATGTATTGGATGAACTGGTCATCAGGCAACACTTATTTGTAATATACGGGAGGAGTTTTCCCGGATAAACTGTGAAATATACTTAAATGTTCTTATTAATGCCCATGATGCGGAGTTCAGGTACCCGGGGAACTACAAACTCATAAGGTAGTCATGGAAATAATACATAATGCATTGGAAGAATGTAGTTAAACATATGTTCACAGTGAATTTAAGCAAAAACGGAGCATTCGGGGTGATATGTTAAAATCTTCAAATTTTAATCATCCAGGTTAAATCTGATGAAGTTCTGATGAAGTGGCGAGATGCCATGAAACACGTAAAGCGGATGATCTGATGTATTTCGAATTTGACACGCTGTTATTTCTTTTAACCTGGATGATTAAAATTTGAAGATTTTAACATATCACCCCGAATGCTCCGTTTTTGCTTAAATTCAATGGATTGATCCGGAGGGGGACGGATGTTACGTGCAGCATGGAGGTGAGAATGTGATTGAGTTGTGATGCTCCCCGTACCTGGCTAGTGTTTATATGTTCACAGTGCAAGTACATATTGCCTAAATAACCTTCAGAAAAATATTTTTTTTCATAATATATAGAAATACCTTCCCTTAGTCGCCAGGGAAAGGCAATGGAAGAGCTTGTTATGTAAGTGCCCCTGCTTAGAAAATACATGTTTAGAATACAAGGGGTGAACCTCCTGAGGTAACTAGTGGAACATGTTTATCTAGCATAGAAGAGGCTTGTAAGCAAACTGATTATATAACATGGGAGGAGTTGGAGATATACATGCTGCAGATGCATGAGAAATGAGGTGGTGCATAGCCTTTGGATGGGGGCATGCATAGTTCTTGCTCTGCTACTGAAAACATTGGACTCTGGATTAGCAAACGCATAGCTGAAATCTAAAAGTATGTGAAGTTAAATCTTGGTTGAACGATGGAATGTGAAAACTGACCTGAACATACCATGTTGAAAACACAGATTTCTTCAGTCAAAGAATGTAATGCAAACACAAAAAGGCTGTAATAGGATATTAAGAAAACATGCTTGTGCTTTTAGTTTTGAATGTGGCTAAACTGTTGTGCTTGCATTTAGTAAAATGTGATTTACCTCTCTACCTTTGAGTTTTAGAGCATTCCTTTTCCTGACTGAACTACTTTTTGTGTATGGTGCAAAAAGGAACTAATTACCATATCGGTGCTTGTTCCTATTTACACATGGCTGAGGGCATCTAGGAAAGCAAGAAAATGACTTGCCTCACATCAAATTTCAAAATTAAATATGAAAAAATCTGGATATCCTCCTGGAGGATGCATTTTGAAAATGTTTGGGACCTGGGGTTTTCTGGATAATGGATTGTCCGTAATTTGGATCTTCATACCTTACTGTAAGTGTTCTAAAAAATAATTTAAACATTAAATAAACCTAATAGGCTGGGTTTGCTTCCAATAAGGATTAGTTGTATCCTAGTTGGGATCAAGTGCAAGCTACTGTTTAATTATTAAATAGCAAAAGGAAATCATTTTTAAAATGTATACACTGGAACTGGTTTAGTTGGACTAAGTAACATCAGTAGATCATCCAGTGGATTGTGTTTGAGAAGCAAAGAATAATTGGGACCACATTGGCCTATTGATGCATTCTTCATTTGATGGGTCTCCACACCCCCAAACAAATGATCAATTAAAGGATTAAAGGAAAGATTTTTTGGGAGGGTGTTTCCCCCTTTTTTTAAGAATGTTGCCAATAATAAAAAATGATTGAAAAATTGAAATGTTACACTCTGCTCTGTAACAAGGCTGACCGGATATGGAACTGAAACCCATCTTTGCTTGTGTGACTGCAAGGCTGTGATTGGCTGTCTCTTCTGGTAGGGAAGATAGCCAGAAAAACTTCTGATTAGGTGCTCCATGCAGTAACCATTGTCATCAAGGTGAGTTTTGCATGATTAAATTAAAGAGGAAGGTGGCTGAATTTAAATGAAAGTAATAGAAGTGGCAGAGGCCGGTAAATTAACAGACAGGTGGCTTGTCTCCATTCTCTGTAAAGCTACATGTATAATTGTGAAACTCATATGTCATATGCATTTATGTCCGAAAGCACAGTGGGCAACTTGCCTTTTCCACACAGTGAGTTGCGCCTAAATCCACTTTTATTGAAGGTACTTCACACTTCAGTATAGTTACTCTCAGTGCCACAAAGTCCTTCCTGCCTTCCGCTCCAAATCAGGTACTGCTGCTTCTATTGATACACAAAGAAAAAGAGAAAATTTGCCAGCGCTCGATTTGGATTTAAAAAATGATTACAAAAAATTAGATGTTAGTACCACACTTTGGCCAAAATATGTAAGCTCACGTTAGTACCACACTTTGGCCAAAATATGTAAGCTTACGTGCCACGTCAAGGCCCCTCATTGTATGTGAGTCCTACACTATTTGTGAGCATAATAAGTTTGTAGTGCATTTAAAATCAAGTCCCCCAGTAAGACCATTGTGCACTTACCCTTAGCTCAGGAGCTCTAGTGAGAAAGCTGGGAGCTTTTAAGCCCCAGCCAACAAACATACACCTGTGAATAATTTCCTTCCTACACTATTAGCATTTTAGCTTTGTAGAGCGTTTAAAATCCAGCCCCCCTTCTATTGATGCAGGGGAACCCTAGATCTACTGTCACCTCCTTAACAGGCAGTAACTCCAGGGTTCATTTCGCACCCAGCAACAATAGTTTTCCCTAAAGAATCAGATGCAGACACCAGAGATTATGCCGGACAAGCTTCCAAAATATTAATTTTTGTAATTGCGATTTTATTTGAAGGGACAATTTAATCCATTGTTTAACATAAATTCAGTGAATAGAACTTGTGCTTAACATACTTTTTGCCTATTGTTTAAATCATGAAAAATCTTTGTCCCAGCAAGGTGGATTATGATTAACAGTATACAGCCCCCTTTACCCTTTTTTATGACTGTTTTGTTAACAGGACTCGAAGGGTTTATCTGTGTACTGGCAATTATCAAACTTGCAAGAAGCAAAAAATGTCTTTTCCCTGTTTAGCTCAAGAAATATAAAACGACAAGTATGTTTACTCAAGCCCTATTTACTGAATTCATGTTGAAGGGCAAGAGGGCATGCTGCCCCTTTAAACATAACAGATGGACACCCTTTTCTGGACAAGTTTTTGGGGTAAGGTTTCAGCAGATATGATTATCCAGCCTTTTAAACAATGCTCTGTACTGTGCTGTACTACACCTGTTGCTACTTAGAAATATACATTTGACATTTGTGTAGATGGGAAGAAGCATGCTGAAGTCATTATAAATTAATTGGAGGAACTAAATGGATCATTTGAAGAGTTCCTATGAATTCACTCTGACATGTTAGGTGTTAGAGATACAAAAGCACTACACAGCTAATAAAGGGTTGTGAAAAAAATAGGAAAATGAATTGAATAATTAATTCTTATTTTTAAAAATGATTACTTGAAGTTACTAAGCTGCATGAATCTATATTGTAAAACAATCCTATTGGGTTTATGCTATGCTTAAATGAGTTTTAGCAGATTTGAGGTATGGTCATCCAAACGGATAGATCCTTTATACAGAAAACTCCAGGTCCCATGCATTCTGGATAACATATCCTATACCTGTACTAACTGCATTTATTCTTGCAACTGACCATATTAAAGTACCCATTGTTATCCTCTAGCAGCTAGAGGACAGAGTCTAGCTCTAGTCCCCATAGTTGCAGGCTAAACCGGCAGATCTCAAAGTGTTTACAAGTGTAATGTAGCTTTTGGAAAATGTCATACATGTTCTATAATACCATATTTGCTGCATATTTAATAGCCTGTCTCTCCCTCCATATAAACATTTTCGTACCCAAAATGGTTGTGTTATATGCAGTATGTTATTGATTGCCAGTGTACATATCACAGTGGTTCAGCAAGAACAAAAGTAGACCGAACAGAGAAGCACCATTAACAGGATGCAAATATTTTGAATATAAAATGACAGCATGAATCATGGCAGGGTAATAACTAAAGGCCAATGGTCCTTGGTGCAAAATTTGGCCCCAGACCCCCTCTTTGATAAACATGCCCCTACTGGCACTTACCCAGTTTTTTATTCCCACCCCTTTCTATCAATCCAAATCATTTTATAGCTTTTGTTTATGGGTTCTTTAGGTCGAAGTGCCTTAACCCTGTATTTATGTAACTGAATCTAGTCCTTTTGACCTACTACTTCCTGTTTTGGTTTTTATTAGTGTGTATAAAAGCTGACTGGGATTGTATTCTTCCTTTTTTTCAACATAAATTAATCTCATACTGACCTGCCACTTCCATAAATTAGGGCTGAAGGTTGTTACAATAATACAATTGTGTTGTCACAAATGTTCCCTTTTTCCTTATGAAGTGAGAAATCATGTTTCATGGGTACATCATTTCTTTACATATGCTTGACTGCAAATAGATTAAAGCTATATTTTACAGGGAAGAGAGAAAACAATTGGCCAGTTATTGTTACAGAATAATGGTATTATAGGGAAGCACCTAATCCCAAATTTTTGAATTGCTCTTGAATACCAACTCTGTCTATCTCCATAAAGATTCACAAAAATTTAAATCTGGACTCTCCAAAGTGCTGCTCATATTCTTAATCAAATTTTTACAGAGGGGGACTGCTGGGAGTCGAGCACCTGAAACATGCTAACTTGCGTGCAGAGTGGGAAGTAGCTGTGGAGAGCATTTGAAGGTGAGTCTGGAATGGCCTATACCTTTCTTTCCTTGCATAGAACGTTGTCTCCCCTCTAAAATGATAGTTACAATCAGAAGCACAACAAATAAAAATCAAACTGCCGATACAAACAGCTCATGGGTAGAAGAGAATCATTATAATATGGCCAAAAGTGAAATATTTGCAAAAAGACATGACGATATTACAAACTTTTATTTGTGAATCACATAGAAAGTAGAAGTTTCCCTTTATATTCCTATTCCTGTATCATTGTGTTTGCTTCCTCATTTTTATATTCTAATGTTTTACATCTAGGATAAGCACCAATTATCTCTTATTTAGGTTTACTCTGACTTTCAATCATCAGAACTAAAGAGACAGCTGTTTCTGAACAAGTGGCTAGTCGGCATGATTTTTCCTTTACCCTTGACCACATTATTTCTTTCTGGAGTACAAGCCTGTTAAACCTTTTCCTTTTTGAAATATTGGAAATTCTTAATTTTCTTAGAATCAGGGCTTATTATGAAAATAGTATAAAATAATCAGTGATATTAGTTTACTATTACTGCAGTGTTTGACAAGCAAGGAAAGCAACTCTAGGCTCATGTAATCTAAACAAACTTTATAAATCATTGGTGTCTTTTTTTCTGCTTCAAAATGATGGGACCCCTATTCATTACATATGTGTAGTGATCTTAAAAAACACAGTGATGGGTGTAATTGAAGTACAAATATATTGAAAAACTGCTGACAAACCTGCAGAGACCTTATTGTGATGGTTACAGCATGCTTCGGGATACCTCCCTTTATCAAGTGAAAAACATACAATGTTGTACATGTCTTAAATACCCAAAAGATGGAATTTTACACTCCACCCTGTAGTGTGTGCTCTGTGTTCTAACCCCTCTAGTCTTTATATCAAAGTCCTTAATAATTCCATCATAGTTCATATCCACATCAAAGATGCTTGGAAATGGCTAGTAGCCTATCCACACTGGAAACTGAAAATGCAACATATAAGTCTTTTAAAGGAAGTGTAACAAGAACATAATTGTGAATTCCTTGTTCACACTCATATTAGTGAGTATATCTGTTTTACAGATTATTTTGCCAAGACCATAACTGACCTAGACATATATAGTATGAACTTTACATCTCTAACAAACAACTATAACTAGTCTGACCAATCTGTCTTTCAGTTTAGGGTGGCCATACATAGGTCCTTTAGACCAACTCGGCAGCTTATCTGCCAATGTGTGGGGGCGTTCCAATGGGTCTATCCAAACGATATCAGAAACATAAATCAGGCAGATATTGATGGGGCTGGTTTGATTTCTCTTGGTGATCAAGGACCGCATCGGCTAATTGATGCGATACTCATCCCACTGGCACCCATCTATTTAGTTGTAATCCGATCATTTGGCTCTAGGGCCTAACGATCAGATTAACCCAATAACGATGTGCCTTTGGTGGGGATATTGGTTTAAGATCCGCTCATTTGGCAACCTTGCCTAACAAGCAGATCTTATTGTGTATGGCCACCTTTATTTATAAAGCTGGTCTTGCTCACCATTGTGTAGTTGCTTACTGTAAGTTATAAATGATTGTATAATACTATACTTTATTTACTGCTATAGGATTCTGTCCAGTGTTGATGGTGGGCGGTATGACATCATGATACTATTCCTGTTAGAAAATCTTAGTTATTAAACAAGAGATCACTTTCTCCTTCTTGTTTGCAGCCCGTCATATTAATAAACACACACATACACACACACACGCATGGATATGGATAGCTTATATAATTTACAATTAACTGAATATTTAAAGCAGCAATAATTCAAAGTTACCTGAAACTGAGAGATATTTTCCTAAAAGCCTGCTCATTCTGTCATTTGGTTGAAAGGTTATTGTGGTTCCATTCATGATCTAACCTTTCTATGTACTTATATAAAATCATGTGTACCAACTTGACAAAGAGCCAAGAACAGGCTCTTGAATAAATGAACTCTATCTATCTTTCTAATTACACACACACAATGGGTTTCTGGATATGCATCCAACAAGTGTCCCATAAGGATAAGGATCGCATAACTGGCTGTACTGATTTTTTTGTATTGAATGTATTAATTGTGTGACATTTATATCTGTATATGCTATATACAGTATTTTATTCATCATTGGTCGAGCTTGAGTATTTTGCAAAATGTCACCTAGACATTATTGATATTTTTTTAAATATATTACACATCTGTGCTTGTCATTCACTTTGGGTATGTTGATGTGGACACTAAGCTCTATAACAGGTGATGAAAATGTCACTGTTTATTTTTCTTTGTAAATGATAGGCAACAGCTGTATGTGTTCTGCAACCAGAGAACCCAGATGTCATTGCACTTGTGCTTCCAGGCTAGGTAATGACCTTTTTATCACATTTTCCTCTGATTCCTATCTCCAAATATCAACAGTTGAGATCATTTGTCTCACCCGCACATGAAATGCTATGCAGCCGAGCCAAATCATTTTGTTAGAAATAAAAGAAGTATGTAGAAGATAGGGTATTGGGTATTTTTTTGGGTATTCTATGAAGCTATAGGGAATTTTGAAAAAATGTTTGTTTTAAAGCAAAAGCGACTATTTCATTTATTTAAAGCAAACCACATGATGGCTCTGGCATATATTAATAAGCATAAATATGCATATTAATAAAGCTTCTTGTGAAGTTTAACATGTCTGTATATTTTGCAAAAAATGACAACAAAAGTAAGCTGTAGCTGTAAATAACAGAGCAGCACTTCCCATACTGTTGGGCTGCCAACCCTGGTGCATGTAAAGAGTTTTCCCATGCAAAACTATACAATTTTCCCCTCAGAACACACAAAGCTCACATTATTCATCATGTAATGATCATGGTTATACACTGATAGTGTAACCTGAACGATGAGGGGGGAGGGGGTGTCAGATGATTTCCATTTCTACCACAGCAGCTTAAACAGTAGAACATTGTTACATTGTGGCCCTCTCTCACAGTTGAGCCCTTCCTGGAAGTGTCTGGAGGAAAGATTATTTTGTTAAACTATAATTTTAGAAAATGTGACAGTAGAAATAATAGAAGAAAATTGCACGAGTGGTTCTTAACCATGAACAAAGAGAAAATAGACAGTCTTCTAAAATAGCAGGGCTCATTTATGGGCTGAAACACAGTGTGTTAAGTGCAAAAAAAGGCAGCAATCAGCCTTTTTTTTAAAAAAAGAATTTGAAGGATACGTTTCACTGTGCGCAAACTCAGTTTCGTGTAGCAGACAGCTGCGAACTGTGCTTGGTTAGGCACTGGCAGAACTCAATTCAAATGAAGTGGGCGGGGAGGCACATATGTATCATTCAGAGGTGCAAGGTACGGATTGCAGGACGTGCACATACTGACCTGCTCCCTGCACTGAGCATTGGACCCCTCGTGTCTTGTGACCTTCAATGTTCTTGATTCTGAATGAAACTGGTGGAATCCACTATGTTTTGGACTTGTTAGCATACTCTACTGATCTAAGATGTCTAATAAACTATCAGTGAGTCAAACAAGTGCTAGATGGCTAATTCATTGACGAATTGCCTTTCTTTTGCAGATATGATAGCAACAGCCTTTCTTTGCAGGTTCCATGGGAGATTGGAGACCAGGTGCTGTGAAAAGGTGACTTCTAAAGTACGTGGTTGTTGATAAGTGTTCAGACAGTTCTGTATCCTAGGAGTAACTGAGTATAACTAGAGAAATATAACAGGTATGTTCTAATATACAGTGGCATAAGTTAACTAAGGGGATCCGGCTCCCCCTGCAACGCTTTTTGCCTGGGTCCCCAGGGGAATTGCATGTGGTTTATGGCACAAAAATAATTGCTGCCACAAAAAATCTCAGATTCCCTGTGCATCACGGGTCACCTGCAGGCCCTACTACTGAGGAAGCAGACCTGCCCCCGCCTTTACGCCATTGTGAAGAGTGTGACCGATGACAAGAATCTGCCCAGAACTCTTACAGTGATAGTAGTAGTCCTCCTCTAAAATGTAAATGTACAAAAAAACAAAACATTCAACAAACCTACTTTCAGCATTCACAATGTTGCATGACCTAGCTCCATCCAAAGAAACATGCTCCATTTTACCCAACTCTCCTCTAAACATACCCTCCTACAATACATATACTTTCCCATGCCCACTTACTACTAGCTCTGCCCTTGTAGCCCTTTCCATTCTCTGCTCTATAAAACTGACATGCTGTCTTGGCTTGGAGCTGCCATGCACTTTTTCCCATCTCCTTACAATCCATTTACTATTCTATTCTAATCGGAAATTAAAACCATAAGGACTTGCCTTTTTATAATAACAAAGAAATGTTAGTGGTGTGAGCTTTGTTACAGGCCTGTATTGTAATACTGGTACATTTAAATGCAACGCTGTACATATATTGGTTTATTTGCCTTTATATAATGTCACTGAGCTTATGTGCAGCACTGCCACTTACTGTTTACAGGTTATCTGTGAACTTTCCCCCAGTGAGTCCTTTTATGCTGTACAAATATAACACAATATAAGTTACAATATAGCGCATAACCTACACCCTTTTCAAACACATAAAGGACACATAAAGATATCAACTGCATATAGAAACAAATATATACTGCAATGTAAAGATTAAGCCTGGTGTGATCAGAAATTATACTTTACTGGTAGTTGAGCAGATATGATAATTATCTCCTGATTAAATTGACCATAGTATTTGTGAATGTCAAAGGGACATTAAACTGTAAGCTTCACTGGGGCAGGGACTGATGTTAATGATGTAACCTCTATGTAAGGCACCTCTGCATATATATATATATATATATATAGATAGATGGACTCGTGCACCATTTTTCAGTGAATAAGACAGTGTTATTTTATTCTTGGTTGCATTTCCAATGTTTCGGCCCCCATTTGGGCCTTTATCAAGGATACAGTGCATGTTTACAAGTGACTACTTATATACCATTTAAAATTGGTATTGTTGTATAACGCACCCGAAACTGAAAAGCTGGTAAGAGTGCATACACACAGCAGTAGCAATCCCAACATTTCTCCTGGACAAATGTTCAGAGAAACATAAAAATATGAGTTCTCCATCTAGGAGCACATAAACTGCACATTGTATCTTGCCCCATTTTTCATAAATGTGCCAGAGACTGCCCAATGCATACTTTGTACAATGTCAATCTCACATGTCCACATATTTGTGTTCAAAAATTGGTCATGACAAATAGAGATAGAAATCCTGAAAACCGGTATTTCTTGTTTAGCTTACTATTTAGCCAGGTCTTCACCCGAGTACTCTATAAGCAGTTCAATATTCTCTAAATGTATCCTTTAATTAAAATAGGGAAATCATCTAGTACAGTAAACTGATGATTTGCAGAGAGAGTGAATTTAAAGGGATACTGTCACAAAAACATTTTCTTCAAAATGCATCAGTTCAGAAATCCGTTTTTCAAAAAAGCAAACAGATCTTTTTATATTTCTTTTTTACATCTGACATGGGCTTAAACATGTTGTCAGTTTCGCAGGTGCCCTCAGTCATGTGACTTATGCTCTAATAAACTTCAGTAACTCTTTACTGCTGTGCTGCAAGTTGGAGTGATGTCACCCCTCCCTTTTCCCCCAGCATCTCATCAGCAGCCTACCAACAGAACAATGAGAAGGTAACAAGATAACAGCATCCTGGTAGATATGAGAATAGCACTGAATAGTAAAAATCCAAGCCCCACTGCGACTCAGACATTAAATTGGAGCAATAGCCTGTCTGGAAGCTCTATCTGAAAGCACATGACCAAGCAAAATAACCTGAGATGGCTGCCTACACATTAATATTAAAGCTACATAAAAATACCCTTGTTGAGCAAATTATTTACAGTGTTAACAGTGTGATTTAGTAATAAAAACTACACCATAAAATCATGACAAAATTCCTTTAATATCCTTGTCTACACTTCACTGCAACTTGCAACTTGTACACAATGTACCAATACACCAATGCTGTCAATTTTGCATCCAAACTAGTGCTTTGCACTTTTTACACAGACATAACATACTGCATGCCTTACACACTGCATACCTTACATCTAGTAAAAAAAACATTTTAAATATTAATTAAACCCAACAGGATTGTTTCACCTCTAATAAGGATTAATTATGTCTAACTTGGATCAAGTACAATGTACTGTTTTATTATTACAGAGAAAAGGGAAATTAATTAAAAAAAATAGACTTTGATATAATTGGAGTCTGTGGGAGATGGTCTTCCTGTAAATCAAAGCTTTCTGGATAACGTGTTTACCAAACCTGTAGTTAGAGTTACCACTTGGCCAGTATTTTACTGGCCTTGCTTGTAAAAATGATGCTTGTTGCCAATGCTATTAATAGGGAAAAAAGCAAAAATATAGGTAGGCCGATACTTTTTCTAGAGAAGGTGGCAACCCTACCTGTATTACAATAAAGATAGAATACTTTTTCTGTCTGTAAGCAGCATATCAGCAGATGTACAGGCAAAGGTAGCGTTATTGATTATATTTTAGGTAATGACATCAATGTTACATAGTTACATAGTAACATAGTTAAATTGGGATGAAAAAAGACAAAGTCCATCAAGTTCAACCCCTTCAAATGAAAACCCAGCATCCATACACACACCCCTCCCTACTTTTAATTAAATTCTATATACCCATACCTATACTAACTATAGAGCTTAGTATCACAATAGCCTTTGATATTATGTCTGTCCAAAAAATTATCCAAGCCATTCTTAAAGGCATTAACTGAATCAGCCATCACAACATCACCCGGCAGTGCATTCCACAACCTCACTGTCCTGACTGTGAAGAACCCCCTACGTTGCTTCAAATGAAAGTTCTTTTATTGTAGTCTAAAGAGGTGGCCTCTGGTACGGTAATCCACTTTATGGGTAAAAAGGTCCCCTGCTATTTGTCTATAATGTCCTCTAATGTACTTGTAAAGTGTAATCATGTTCCCTCGCAAGTGCCTTTTTTCCAGAGAAAACAACCCCAACCATGACAGTCTACCCTCATAATTTAAGTCTTCCATCCCTCTAACCAGTTTAGTTGAACTTAGTCTCTGCACTCTCTCCAGCTCATTTATATCCCTCTTAAGCACTGGAGTCCAAAACTGCACTGCATGCTCCAGATGAGGCCTCATCAGGGACCTATAAAGAGGCATAATTATGTTTTCATCCCTTGAGTTAATGCCCTTTTTTATGCAAGACAGAACTTTATTTGCTTTAGTAGACACGGAGTGACACTTTCCAGAATTAGACAACTTGTTATCTACAAAAAACCCTAGATCCTTCTCATTTAAGGAAACTCCCAACACACTGCCATTTCGTATATAACTTGCATTTATATTATTTTTGCCAAAGTGCATAACCTTGCATTTATCAACATTGAACCTCATGTCCCAGTTTGCTGCCCAGTTTTCCAGTTTAGACAAATCACTCTGCAAAGTGGCAGCATCCTGCATGGAACCTATAGTTCTGCACAATTTAGTATCATCTGCAAAATTAGAAACAGTACTTTCAATGTTGACAATGGTTATAAAGTCATTGTTATATCTTGCTTCCATTTATTCTTCAGTGAATGATATTTCACATTGGGTGCCTCTATTTTGGGAAGCCCACAATATGCCACTTAAAATAGGTTCTGCTTTATATATAAAAGAATAATTTGGTGCTGTACAGTATTTACATTTTTTTCTATAAAAACATTACTCATAAACTTTTTATAGTATTCCTTTGGTTAGCAAGTCCTCCAGTATTCCTCTAGTTGACCATTACCCCAGAAAATAAAAATCTAAATTTAGTAACCTGTTACCATTGCAAAACAGGGTTTAAGAGCAAAGAGCATTACTAAATAATGTCACAAGCTGCTTATCAGGTTAGCGCAAACAAAATACACTGAAAACATTCAGTGAATGCCATTACATATAATTCAGCTTATAAAGAGGCTTTTTCATTTCTGTGCTGAATTCACTATATTGCTTTGTGGCATTTGTTGTTACATTTAATACCCTTTTACTTTGTCACACGTAACTGTGAAGCTGTGTATTAGGTGAGACTGAAATCTGGCGCACACTATTTGTCTGACACTGGGCATTGTATCAATCGGACATATATGTCTGACACTGGGCTTGAATCTAATGGGCTGTGAGTGCAATGCACTTAGTGCAACCTTCTGGACAAGATTTGAACACGTGACACTTCACAGGATATATAACTTACATATATAATATATAGATCACAGAAATCAAATCCAGTCCTAGAAATTATATTGTATATAAGAGAAAAACGTAAATCAGAAGCATGAATCCCAAATCCATATTTAATACTTTAATGTTTAAAGGAGTACTAAAACCCCGTTAATCAAAAATCCTCTTCGCTGTGCTACTCTGCATGAATATGCCAAGGTTAATGCTAGGGACACTTTCTAAACTAAGGTTCTATGGAGGGAGAAAGCAGGGAAGGGGGCCAAAGGAGGGAAGTGGAAGGAAGTTTTTAGCTAATGGGGATTTAATTCTCCTTTAAGTTGAAGGTCAACCACAGGCCCTTGAAAATGACCCACAATACAGTCTACAGAAGATGGTCCTATGTCTATATGCTAAAAGAAGAGTTTTGTGACCCCATAGAGGTGGGCATATCTGAAATGCTATAGGCTTGACTCAAGACATAATTGTCAAGGCAACGTAGTAAAGGTTGCATAGATATTGATTGACACAAAGGGGGTGGCAACTCTAGAGGAGAGGGTTTTCTTCAATAGTATGTAAGGTGCTGGAGCAGGTTGTGAGGGTTTTATCCATGCTGTTATCTTATTCCCAAACGTTATGTCCACAATAAAGTAAGGATGCAATGCCAGAACAAATGTGTGTAGGAACAGATATGCCAGTGCAGAAACTGGGCTGCTACCTTGTTTAATTAACATGACACATTTTGACCTGTGGGCTCTTTTTCAAGTGTTAATAAATTACACAGACCCATTTAAAGGTGTGTTGCCCTCACCCCTCTCACACTATAGGTGAAGTCCAGATTTTTTCTCTACCGGGCAAAATATATATTTTAATTTATTGCCATGGTTAGTACTGCAGGTAGTTGAACTGAACCTTGGATTTACACAGTCTTGGACAATTTAGAGGTAAGGCTGTAAAAGAATCCCCACAGCAGTTGCCTCCCACTAATCTGGACTTCAGATACTTACCAGATGCACGCGACAAACAACATGTCCAGAAAAAAAATAGCCTTTTCTTTCTCCGGATGTTTGGGTCAATAAGATCAGGCAGCTGTATTACTCATTGTCCTATATAATCAGAATTGACTAACCCATTAAGTAGGCATCATCATGTTTCAACAAAATAAGGCTTTTGCTGGTTCCTGGAATCTACTTGATATCGGTAAATTAAAAAAACCATTGTGTCTAAAGCTCACGTTTGCAGATGGAAACAGATAACTGAGAAAATAATCTGACAAATATTTTGAAATATGATGTCACTAAAATGAAGAGCTTATATACAGTATCTGTTACAATATTTTATGGAAGTGGAATTGCTGCAAGAGCTTTGGCAGTGTAATAGTATCACTTTACTTTTAGAATGTATGTCGAGAGAGTGCAGAGACGTGCAACTAAGCTGGTAAAGGGGATGAAAGGTTAAACGTTTGAACTCATGTGCGAAGAAGGGGTACATGGTATAACAACCAAAGTAACAAAAGTGCTACAATAATGCAGGGTTGCCGGGGGAGGGGTAGTGCAGTCAGATGACTCATGGCAAAGGATTTAGGGTTTGGGTGGTTCGTGGGTATGGTTTCAGCAAAATGGGGCATGAATGGGTGACCAACAGTTAAATAATTGGAGAGCCCTGCAAACCTAGTAGTATAGGGCCCTATGATTCTTGATGGCATAATGTATCAAGTATATCTTCAGTGTAACCCCACAGAGGTTGCTTTTTCCTGTCATAGCTAGCTCATTGATGGGTCAACAGCATCCTTAGATAGACAAGCCTATTAGAGTGCTGTGCATTTTTCAGTTTTAGTAACAGGATTTTGCTTAAATGGATACAGCACACACTTGGAATAACCCTCAGTGCACTTAAATATATGTGCGGTTGTACCTGCAAAATATTTATAGATCAATGTATAATCAGAAGAGCACGTGAAAGAAAAGCATCAAAGGAAAAATATGCTTTAAGCTAAAACTGCAGGCTCTAAATAGGTGACCACAAAAATGTTTCCTGTGCAATGAGGCTGCAAAAATAGGAAAATACTAAAACAGAAGCAGCACTTATCATCCAAGCCAAGTCATATGATTATTAAGCTTAAGTATACCACAAATACAGTACAGTACTACTCCACTGAGTGTTTGTACACTTTGGGTGCGGGTGAAATTTACCTGAAAATAATATATGGCAGGCACATTAAATAACAGGGTTTAAAGTAAACATTCTGATTGTTGTTGGAAATGACAGGCACTGAGAAACATCCGCTCCCATTTTATAGAAGCCAGGTTGAAAATATTTAATGACAGTCTTTCTATGCATACTAAGTGTAATTGCTCTTTGAAGCTTATTCATATATAAAGAAAACCTTCTGCCATGCACTATAATAAATGTTTTATGTGGATAAGGTTCAACATAGTTCTCCTATTATTTCTGGCAGCAGTGAAAAAGAAATGAGGTTAGTTTGAGGAAATAATGGCTTAAACTGCTGATTACCTAGTGATTCTTTTTTTGGCATTTATTGTTATTCCCCCTTTTTTTTTTTAAAGAAACACCATCATATGAGGGAAAAAAACGTACTTTTACCTGAAACCAAGGAGTAATTATAGTTATAGTTGTGTCATATAGATAGAAGAAAACATCCTTTTTCCTAATTGCATAAAGGGAATTTATTTCATGGTACCTCTGGCAGATATAATATGGATATAAGATGAATCTGTGGCATGGGGATGTTGCAGGTACAGTCATGCCACAGTTTGCATTCCCATGGTTTAATCTCCATCTTAATATCAATTTATGATCTAGATTAGTTATAAAGTCTTCCATGGTTTCAGAAGACCTTTCCAAAAACCTGCAGTTATTCGATTTCATCCTAGCAAGTAGGGTATGGTTGAAATATAGCCCTAAAGAGCAGTTGTACTGATGAATATCAGCCTGAAAGTGTCCTGCCTGCTTCACTCAAGACTTTTCAAAAAGTCTGGATACATTTTAAAAATCAATAGGGATCCGAATAATGTTGATGCGTGGCGGTTTTGATGTGATCAACCTTTCCGTCAAATTTTTTTTGACGCAGGTGAATTTTCACGGCAGTTTCGCAGATTTATTCACCTGTGCTGAAACAAGGTTATTTGAGGCAAATTCGTGCCAGCCGAATTTATTCGCCCATCACTAATACAGACTGATTCTCATAACTACTTTTAAAAAGATCCTGGAGGGATGAAAAAAACATACTCTTTACTTTATCACCTCTTTCACCATCAAGGGGTAAGTTCGAATAGAGGTAACAGGCTTCTCAGCTTTGCTAATTTGGGCTTGATCAAAATATCAGGACTTTAAATCACTACATGCACAGTACATGCACCAGCCCCCCTAGAGTCCCTGGTCCCATTGGACCTGTTTCTTAGTACACCTCCTACAGTGTCTTTAAAAGTTTATTAATTAAGGATTTCATATAAAAAGAAAAATAATTTATTTACATTTTCATTAATAAAAATTATTTACATTAATAAAAATTATTTACATTAATAAAAATTATTTACATTAATAAAAATTATTTACATTAATTAATTCATTCATTTTAATTCATTTTAATTATTACATTAATAACATTTATTTTCATTAACAAAAATTATTTGCATGTTCATTAATAAAAATCATTTATTCGTACATTTTAACTAGGCTCCAAAATACACAATAACTAGGCTCCAAAATGAACAAAAACAAAGCAACGTAATACACCCAATCAAGTACACTATGCCAGAGATCAAATAAGGCATTATAATGAACTTTAGGTTAGACACTAACTAGCTCTTCTTGTTTCCTATTGCAGCCTTTATAGCAGTGGTCCCCAACCAGTAGCTTGTGAGCAACATGTTGCTCTCCAACCCCTTGGATGTTGCTCCCAGTGGCCTCAAAGCAGATGATTATTTTTGAATTCCAGGATTGGAGGCAAGTTTTGGTTTCATAAAAACCAGGTGCACTGCCAAACAGAGCCTCAATGTAAGTTGACAATCCACATAGGGGCTACCAAATGGCCAATCACAGCACTTATTTGGCACCCCAAGAACATTTTTTATGCTAGCGTTGCTCCACAACTCCGTTTAGTTCTGAATGTTGCTCACGTGTTCTAGTCAAGTAATTTAGGAACTGATTATGTTATTAGTGTTATTGACACTGACGATTGTAAAGTAAGCAACTAGCAATAGATAGGCTAAGGGATCCATGCATTTGAAAGTAGTTACTGCAAAGTAACAACGATATTTACTGCCTGTAAAACTTTTATAACATCACTTTCTATGTTCCTCATCCCTTTGGTTAATTTCCTCTTTTGCCAGGTTTCATATTTACTCTGCAGTTCACAATAATACTGAATGCGACTCCTCCACTTATTGTATCCCACAATGGGCCAGATTCAATTTGATGAAAAAAGCTTATCTCCTAATTCAATTCCAGATTTTCCCATAGGGCCAGATGCAATTCAACAACTTTATGCAATTCAAAACCTATAAAACTGTTTCTCACATGAACTCCATTGAAGTCCATGGGAAAAAAACTGGAACTGAATTTGGAGAAACGTTTTTTCACCTTGAATTGAATATTGGTCATGACTTTTTACATGATAAAACTGGAGAAAACTTTTTCTCACTGAATTGAATCTGGCCATAAGTGTAGGGGGGAAAAACTGGACCCGGATTAGGAGGAAAGTTTTTACTCCTTGAATCTTGCCCATTGGTATTCCCATGATAAACCATAAAATAAAATGTTCTCATTTATTTGAATCTAGTCCAATATATTACAGTGTCATCTTATATATGTTGACCTATTAGGTGCACTAAAGATACAAATGTTACAACTGTACTTTTAAAGCCCCATCTTAAGATGTTTGTGGTGACATGGGGTGGAGAATAAAACATATTCTGTAAGCCAGTTCGACTGTGCACCATGTAATGTAATGTAATGTAATGTGTGGTCCAATCTACCAAATATGGTATGCTGTCTATTGCATATTTATAAACAGTGTGGGTTTTTGCTATATTTATGAAGTTAAAATACAATAATATGAAATTAGCGACAAAGGATTATGGGAATACAGCTAAACAGCCAACATGTCCGCAAAATACGCACCAGTGTTAAGAACAATGCTGACTTTTCTAGTCTCGAACATTATGTACATCATAACCATGCTTGGAACATATAAACGCAAACATGAGAAATAGAAAGTAACAAGAACATAAGACAGTAATTTGTTACTACAAGATCCGTTATCTGGAAACCCGTTATCCAGAAATTACTGGAAGGCCATCTCCAATAGACTCTATTTTAATCAAATAATTCTAATTTTTAAAAATGATTTCCTTTTTCTCTGTAAAAATAAAACCGTACCTTGTACTTGATCCCAACTAAAATATGTTTAATTCTTATTGGAAGCAAGACAATCCTATTGGGTTTAATTAAAGTGTACTTCATTTCTTTATAGACAAAGTATGGACAGCCAAAGATCCCTTATCTGGAAAACCCCAGATTCTGGATAACAGGTCCCATACCTGTATTACTGTATATAGATTATCAGGGCTCATATTACATTTGACATGTACAATTAATATGCATATATAATGTTATCAATTGATCTAAAAGACTGTGCTTTAAGAAACAATAATGCTGTTGGCGTAAAGCACTGGCATGCAGCTGTACTATAGGGATGTAGCGAACTGCCGATTTGGTGTTCGCGAACGCCGTTCGTGAACACCAGCAAAAAATGCGAACGTTCGCGGACAGTTCGCGAACTTCGAACACCCGCTAAAATCGTTAGATTCGAACGATCGAAGGATTTTAATCATTCGATCGAAGGATTTTCATTCGAATCGAACGATCGAAGGATTTTCATTCGAATCGAACGATCGAAGCATTCGATCGAATGCTTTTCATTTGATCGAATGCTTTTCATTCGATCGAATGCTTACAATCGTTCGAACGAATGGAAATCGTTCGATTTTTAGCGGTCGAAGGAATTCGAATGGTCGAATGGTCGAACGATTTGTATTCGAATCGAACGCGAACTCAAAATGCGAACGTTCCCAAGCGTTCGCGAACATCCGGCGGACGCGAACGGTCGAAGTTCGCGCGAACTAGTTCGCGGGCGAACAGTTCGCTACATCCCTACTGTACTATATTAACTAGTCTGATTTGTGCACGGACAGCAACAAAATGTTTTGTCAACTCAATTCTAAGTGCATGGTTTATTATGTAAGTAATTATTATGTAAGCAAGTTAGACATCAGGATGCATTTATATGGCACTGAGGATGTTTGTGCTTCCTGCTGAATTTTCTATCTTTAAATGCCATCCTGCAGCAATAGGCAGGAAACAGTAGAAGCCAAGTTATTTTAGAAGCAAAGCTTTGTGTTTTGCAGTCATGTGATTGTTATGTGTTGTTATGGTGTATGACTTTGAAGCCACTTTTCAGACTATTTAATATTCAGGCATGGTTTATTTACCCTAGCTCTCAAAGAAATTCAGCTCCATGCCAGAAGCAAGTAAAAGGCAACTGCTGTTGCTGAGTCCCAACGTAAACTAAAAATGATTCAAAGTAAAGGAAAGCAAGAACATTGCAAATCCAGAAACCATGTCTCATTTGTATTATTAACTTTCTCCTGATCATACATTTGGGAGAAGTGATTGTACCAAAACGCTTGGGTGGGCATGGACTACAATGCAGTAATAATTTATAAAAGTTGGAATGGCTGAGACTGTTTCTAATATTTCATGTGACAGCAGCCACTTTGGAATATTGATCTGGGGTGAAAATACAGATAGTATAAAAAATGGGAATCATAGGCATCATGGGAAAAATCTGTAGTCAAAGGGGACCATTGACTGCACATTGAGGAATCTGAAAGGGCATTGGTGTGGATCAGCCAACATACTTATACCAGGGCCGCGTCTGCCATGAGGCAAGATGAGATGCTTACCTCAGACGGCATGAATCCGCCAGTTACAAGGGGCGGCAAAAAGCCCCCTACTTCAAGAGCCAAACTTCCGGGTTTTATCCCGGAAATTCGGCTCCACTAGTCCGGAGAGTGCAATTGCGCTTAATGCACTAGTGGCACTGCCCCGTTAGACCCGCTCCGGCGCTAATTTTTAAGAGCGGAGCCGGAGAGGAGGGGGGCGGCGCTGACTTATACCATCAGAAAGTGGCTCATTTGGGCTTCAAGTTCAGATCTTTCTCTCTGTGGTTTAAAATAGGAGAAGATAAACAGCAGTACAATCTCAGTGCATTGCCCAACACAGATGATAGTTAGTTGGATAATATTACAGACACACAAACAACAATGACAGTAACACCAAAAAATAAAAGTGTTTTAAAGTAATGAAAATATCATGTACTGTTGTCCTGCACTGGTAAAACCGATCTGTTTTTAGGCTATATGTACAGGTTAAATAGTGGAGAGCAGATAACACCATTATGTTCTACAGAGATTATCTGCTGTGTAACCTGAGCCTTTTCTCCTTTCAATGGCTGCCCCCATTGCTAAATAATAGTATGATGTTACCAGCTTGCACACCCTGGCTCTCCATGTCGTGAAAGCCCGGTGCCCGATGATGAAGGCTTTGGTATCCTCCAACAATACTAAGTATAAAGAAACAGCAGCTTATTTATATAAACAATAGTAGTGTTTCTGAAGCAAACATAGCAGCTTTACCAGTGCACACTAACGCTGCATTATATTTTTATTAATTTAAAACGTAAAAATTATGAATAGAATAGCTAATCATCACCAGCACCTGCAGCATCACTGTGGCCTCTGCCAGGGCCGCCATCAGAAATCATGGGGCCCCAGCTTTTCGTGACTTTGGGTCTTTTTGCAGCTTCAGCTCCTTTCGCGGCTTTGGGTCTTCTGCGATTCTGTTTTTTTCGCGGCTTTAGCTCCATTTGCGGCTTTGGCTTTTTTGAGCTTTGGGTATTTTCACAGCTTCAGCTTCGGCTCCTTTCGCGGCTTCAGGTCTTGTACGATTCTGGGGTTTTTCCGTGGCTGTAGCTCCATTCGCGGCTTTGGCTCTTCTGCACTTTGGGTATTTTCACAGCTTCGCCTCCTTTCGCGGCTTCAGGTCTTCTGTACTTCGGGGTTTTTTTTTCACGGTTTCATCTCAATTCACAGCTTTAGCTCATCAGCACTTTGGGTATTTTCACAGCTTCGACTCCATTCATGGCTTTGAATCTTCGAGACTTCAGATATTCAGTGGTTCGGTGCTTTCAAGCAATGTAACAATTTAAGATAAGCAAAGAAACAATTATAAGATAAGCAGGTCTCTTAGTGAAACTGTGACTTGCAGCTTAGAGCACAAGTCACCTAACTGTAATAACAAATATAAACTACAGAAATGTGTTCATAACCTGACAAATTCTGTAAAACGGACAGGGGGTGTGGACACAAACGTGGACATGGTCAAAAATTTTTTTTTTTATTTCCAAAATGTTGAGAGGTATGCCCCCCTTTAGGCCCCGTACAGATGTACCCCCTGTACCCCCTTGATGGTGGCCTTGGCATCTGCCAGTGCCTGCTTCCACTACTAAAAGGGAGGAGGCAGCATCAACTTGAAGGTAAGGAAGGAGTGTTTGTTTTTTGTTTGGAACTGAAAGAGGAGCCAGGAAAAATATTTTAGGGGAGGAAAATTTATATTTAAAAGATGGTGACATAATTGTAGGGGTTCTTAATAGAGATTAATGAAGTTCTAGAGACCATACGATTGCCCTACATACGTTAAGAATGAGTTCATGTTTTTGCAGTGGATTAAGCAGTAAATGTGGAATTTAATTCTATAATAATGTCAGGAGATTGATTTAGTGGGTGTATAGTAAAACCATTGCTATGTGGCATTGGGTGGGAGCCAATTACCCTTATTTTTGATCAGGACACAAATTATGAAAAATGTACAGGTATTAATAAGAAATGAAATAAAGGTAGACTTTATCTAATGTGCCTCCAGCACAGACCTCTTGTATGCTACCAAGTATTCACTAGCTCTATAATTTGCCAGAACTTGCCCCAGGAGTAACTTACTCCACACAGCCAGGGTGCCTGAGGGGAAAGGCCACTCATTCATGTGATAAGCATTTAAGAATTAGATATTTAAATGGTGCTTCAAATCATTTCTTTTATATGTAGTTAGTGTATGCTTTATGATAGGGGTACATGTCGTAAAGCCTTTGATTTTCAGAGCTTTAGTCTTATATCAGAAGAGGCAGTTTTGTTTAGGTGGTAAAAAAAAAGCCTGTTGCTTCCCGTTGGATTAAGCGAAGGCAGTTTTTGACCAGAAAATATTGTAGTTTGCATTTCCAGGCTAAACACTACCCGTGCCAGTGGTGACAGACAGTTTCTATTATGCACAATGGCAAGGGTCAGGCCCGGACTGGCAATCTGTGGGTTCTGGCAAATGCCAGAGGGGCTTACCATATAGTGGGCTGGTAGGGGGCTGTTTGGGCCTCTGTGTACTTGGAATGGCCTGGCAAGGGTGGTTTGGGACATTTCTCCACCAAAAGAAATAAACACAAATTTTGCTGTGAATTCATACCAGGTGAAAACATTTGCTCATCCCTAGACATAACAAACAATTTTAAGGCTCCCCTTCACCCATCTGCCAGTGTTGAAGGTCTAAACCAAATATGCCCAAAAAATCTGGGCTAGTGTGGCCAGTTTTAGTGGAATCCCACTGTGCTCTAACTAATGGTTTTAAGAATATTGCCTAAACTGATGTCTTTAAAGCTAGTGCAAGCCTTTTGACTATGTAGGGAGGCCCAACTATGTTGGGGAACAATCCAGTAAATAAACAAAAACTAGTACAAATTCATAAATCAAAAAGTCGGTAAATCAGACATACAATATGTGCTGATTTAGTACTTTCTCAATTAATAGGGTTCACGTACTGATCCACACAAGTGCATATAGTTGCCCATAGCAAAATCTATAGACACAAGCTAAGATTCCAGGGACATTAGTCGCCCATCGACAAATCTCCTCTTCTTTGGACGAGTAGTCTCCCCGAAAAGCCTTCCCGCCAGCGATTTACATTCTAGCTGGTGGCAAGGCTTTTCGGGGAGAACATACAGACCTGAAGGACATAATTTAGTACAACAGTGTTACCATTATGTAGGGAATGAACTTGATGTATAACTGAATTGCAATTTAAAGGATTGAACTACACACTGAGGGGCACATTTACTTAGCTTGAGTGAAGGATTAGAAGGAAAAAAACTTGGCTACTTCGACCTTTGACTACGACTTCGACTTCTAATCGAACGATTCGAACTAAAAATTGTTCGACTATTCAACCATTCAATAGTCGAAGTACCGTCTCTTTAAAAAAAACTTCGACCACCTACTTCGCCACCTAAAATCTACCGAGGTACAATGTTAGCCTATGGGGAAGGTTTCTAGGCAATTTCTGATTGAAGAAAAATCATTCGATCGATGGATTAAAATCCTTTGAATTGTTCGATTCGAAGGATTTAATTGTTCTATTTTTCCTACGATCGTTCGAACGAATGAATTGCAATAAATCCTTCGACTTCGATATTCGAAGTCGAAGGATTTTACTCGGACGGCCAAATATCGAGGTTTAATTAACCCTCGATATTTGACCAATAGTAAATGTGCCCCTGAGTGTAAATGTTCACTCTTTCCCTTATTCCTGTGAATATAAGCTTATTTGACTAGCCCCTTTACCCTCTACCATCTTCACTCTGGGAAAGATATATATCTATATATTATAATATGGCATGCTCTTCATGGTTTTGTGGGCATTTAGTACCATTTAATATGGCAGAAAGGTTCACAACAAAGCATAAAGCCAAAAGCACCTACATGGCTACCATTAGGTAACGATGGGATTGGTGTTTTGTAATTGTCTCTAGCTCTGCTTAATTTTTGTTTTGTTGAACTGTCATATTTTCATCTAATAAGATATAAACGGTTGCCAGCAGGTGCATTAATGCTGGCAGGTGTAAATATAATTAACATTTTACTGAACTCATTGACCATGCTTCATCTCTTGATACAGAACAAGTGAGCCACTTTAAACAATAGAAATGCCTTTCTTTTTCTAGAAATGAGTCACAGAAAATGAAGAGTGTCATATGCTTTATACTGCTATCTCCAGTATAGTAACTTCCAACAAAACCAAGTCTCAGCTGAGGCACTTCTTCCAAACTTAGTTATAACATAGGAAATAATTCTTACAGTAATTTGTGTCCAGGAGTTCACATTTTTGCTCAATTTGAAATGTGGAGCTGTGCCTACTGTACCAAATGTAGGACTGAAATTGCAGAATAAGTTTAGTAGCACCAAAACAATGTGTACAATGATAATTTTCATTCCATTCTTCTCTAGCAGTACAGAGTATTGTTGACTCTTTCAGCTGATTTTTCATGTAGAGAGGATTTTGGCTATTGACTATATGTGTGCTAATATATTAACAGTATGGGATCCATTATCCAGAAACCCATTATCCAGAAAAATCCTAATTACAGAAAGGCTGTCTCCCATAGATTCCATTTTATCTAAATAATAATTTTTTTTTTTAAATGATTTCCTTTTTCTCTGTAATAATAAAACAGTACCTGGTACTTGGTACTTGATCCCAACTAAGATATAATTAATCCTTATTGGAAGCAAAACCAGCCTATTGTTTTTTTTTTTTTAAAGTTTGCATGATTTTTTAGTAGACAAAGTATGAAGATCTAAATAATGGAAAGATCTGTTATTTGGGAAACCCCAGGTCCCTCGCATTCTGTATAATTGGTCCCATTTTAATTTTAATTTGAGCCCTATTGGCAATATGCAATATCCAATGCTTTAAAACACGTTAAAGTTTTTAAATGTATATTGGATGGTTTTAAGTGGTGTCAACAATTGTAGTCTCCAAGGAGCCCTTATTAATCCAAGTCACAGACATGGGATTAGCGATGCTTGTAGGCCTCGAATTAAGCCACTCACTGGTCCAGTCAGGGTAACTGGACAGATCCAATCTTTGTCTATTTGCCTTTCTGCCTTTCTGCCTTTCCACAATAGCCAGTGTACAAACAACAAAGTGTCTGTAAACTTCAATGGCTTCTCATGCAGTACCTATAATTTCATTGGCTGTTCCTGGAAATATTACAATGTAACTTCTGTCTACAAAAGGAATGCAAATAATTAAAAAAAGCTTGTCCAGTTCCAGCCAATTACCAAGTCAAGCACAGAACACACAGAAATGCAGAATAGTCTCAGCTTTCATGCGTCTACAGAGTAGTTGATATTATTAACATGTGTATTTTTGTCTCGCTGCTGATTCTGTTCATCACTTTCTCCATTTTTTCTTTATAATAACAAATCCATCTGCAAATAATCTTTCTGTAAGGGAAATTTGCCATGGATTTGCACTATCTGGACTAGTTAAAGTTTCTAACAGCTGAAAGAAAACTAAAACATAATCATTTAGTATGGTTATTGACGGTGGTCCCCTCCCTGTTCTGTTGGACCCTGCACAAATGTGGCCCTGCCTCCGGTCTAGCACACATTCTTATACCCCTTCTAACTTGCAGACAGTTCCTGTCACTGATCTGCAATCCACCCAATGCTCTTGACACTTAAAAAAAAAGTATGTTCATAAGTTAATATTTCTGACAGCACCCAGTTGCAAGTAAGAATGGAATCAAAATGATGGGGAGGCACCAACAGCTCTTCCAATACATTTTGGATTAAATGTCCCCCAGGAATGACAGATCCCTTTTTTTTCCCTTAATTCTTGTTTAATGAATCTTCTTTTCCTTGTAGTGGTCCTTGTAGAAGTAGGTTGTTGCTTTTGTTTCCTTATTTACAACCACTAAGCACAAACTTTAAAAAGCTGTGGGTTTATTTGTTTTTCCTCCCCAGTGTATGAGCTATATCATCTAAAGCTGGCCATACATATGGAGATCCGCTCGTTTGGAGTTGGGTGATATTGGGCTGATCTGGTCATTGGCCCTAGAGCGCAACAATGGGATCACAACAAGACGAAAACTGGTGGTCGGATCGAGGATTGCACAAACAAACCAATGTAGCACTTGATCCAATGGGATTTTTAAGCCCTACCGATCAACATCTGGCCAACTTTCGGCCAGATATCGTTTGGGGAAGCCTGTTGGAGGGCCCCATACACTGGGCAATAAGATGCCAACCTAATCTGGGGGCCTTAATCGATAAACCTGTTATCCAGAATGCTTGGGAATTCCCCTTGAGAAAGGCTTTACGCCGAAACATCAGAGTAATTCTCTTTTTCTGGCAAGGGTAGCCGCTTGCTTGTATTGCTTGTATATTCTGCTTACAATTTGGTGGTTATGCATTTGAATATTATCAGTGATTTGATTTGTCTTTAATGTATACTATTTGTATGAAGCACGTATCTTTATATAATATAATTTTCTATAAAGAGACTTTTTTTGCGGTACCACCTTTGTCTGTGTATACTTTTTGTGTGCAAGCCCTTAAAGGAGAATGAATGGCAAATTACACTTGGGGGTGCCAAATATAAGGCACCCCCAAGTGATTATATTTACTTATCTGACACCCCAGGCCTGTGCTCCTATCAGCAGAAAACTGCACTGTCCCAGAATTCTTCCAGTGAACACCACGGAGCGATCCTCTCCTGGCTTCCTCTGACTTCTCGCAGCTGCGCATGCGCAGTAGTACGAAATGCCAAACTTTAACAAAAAGCCGACTATTTCATTCTACTGTGCATGTGTCTGCCCCAGGAAGTTTGAACACCGAAGAAGAAGGAAGAGAATCGCTCTGTGGTGCTCGCTGGGATAGACCTTGGGCCGGTGTAGTTTTCTGCTGATGGAAGCACTGGCCCAGGGTGTCAGGTAAGTAAATATAATTACTTGGGGTGCCTAACATTTAGCACCCCCAATGTAAATATCCTTTCCTTCTCTTTTAATAGTAAAATAGTATTCCTGAAATTACTTTATGGGGGTAATTTGGGGCTCTTTGCACCTTATTACAGTTGAAATATTTTAAAACAATTAGAGTGCTCTCCATGTATCTGTTATCCAAAATTCTTTGACACCTGGGATTTTCTGGATAATGGATCTTTCCGTAATTTGCATCTTCCTACCTTAAGGCTAATTAGAAATATACCCAGTGTAAACATCAAATACACCCAATAGGCTGGTTTTGCTTCCAATAAGGGTTAATTATATCTTAGTTGGGATCAAGTACAAGGTAATCTTTTATTATTACAGAGAACTACATTTTTAAAAATGTGGATTATCTGGATGAAATGGAGTCTTGAGAGATGGCCTACCCATAATTCAAAGCCTTCTGGATAACAGGTTTCCAGATAACGGATCCCATACCTCTACTTATTCAGGAATGGGCTATGGATGTTGGTGTAATGAGGTTACTCGACAACACACCTGCAAGTAGGGTGAGGGTATTACTGCTATATGTGTTAGGGAGAAAGTAAAAAACTGCTAAAACATTTTAAGCAAATTTAAAACAGAGAATTGAAGTACATTGAAAAAATTCTCAGGACAGCATAAAGGGAGATAAGATTGTATAATGATAAACTCATCTATAGTCTGTACTAGAGTAACAGTGTATCAAGACGGCCTAAGGTTTCTTGTCTGATCTAGCTCCTAAACCCTGGGCTGCTCCTTTATGCACGCTGTATAAAATGCCTGGCTTATATTTCAGGCATCTGCAGGAGAAACACTGTAGCGCAGGCAATGAATGAGCCAGACAAAAGAGAACTGACTTCTGAGCCTGCCAGGACTTTGCTTATTCATTAATCTATTCTTTTCCATATGTCTTCTGTTTCAGCACAGCTGCAAGAGATTGTTAAACAAAATGACAGGATCGACAGGAACACGATGCACGCTTGTCCCACTGAAGTAATGAAAGTCGTGTTAATTGTATTGCTGTTAGAATAAAGAACGCATACATGTGATTGAGCATGTTTGTAACTCTATAACTTTGTAAAAAAAAAAAAATACAGGGAAAAAATCTGAATAAATAATTGCTTGGTGTCACACAGACTTAAAGGGTGGTTCTCCTTTTACTTTAACTTTCAGTATGTTATAGAATGGCTAATTCTAAACAACTTTGCAATTGGCCATAATGTTTTCTTTTTTATAATTATTGAATGATTTGCCTTCTTCTTCAGACTCTTTCCAGCTTTCAAACGGGACTCACTGACCCCATCTAAATACCAAATGCTCTGTAAGTCTACTAATATATTGTTATTGCTACTTGTTATTACTCATCTTTGTATATCTCCTATTTATATTCCAGTCTGTCATTTAAATCAATGTGTGGTTGATTTAAATAATAACCCTAGCAACCATATTGCTGAAATTGCGAACTGAAGAATGAGGTTCAATGTTGATAAATGCAAGGTTATGCACTTTGGCAAAAATAATATAAATGCAAGTTACACACTGAATGGCAGTGTGTTGGGAGTTTCCTTAAATTAGAAGGATCCCGGGGTTTTTGTAGATAACAAGTTGTCTAATTCTGGCCAGTGTAAAAAAAAATTAAAACCAATAACAAATGTTCTCAGAATATATCCAGTAGACCCATGACCTTCTCTTTTTCTGGCAAGGGTATCCGCTTCCTTGTATTGCTTGTATATTCTGGTTGCAATTTGGTGGTATGTATTTGAATATCATTAGTGATTTGATTTGTCTTCTGTGGGCTCTGGAATAAACGCCTGAGCAGGAGTAAACTATACTGAGCATTATTCACCCCCATCTTCTCCGAGACATTGTACTTTATTTCATAGACAGTAGTCAAATGAATTTCTATCACAGTACAGTGTATTCTCATGTTTAATGTAATATTATTGATAAAGAACAATATTAACATTCTGCTCTATTATTTGGGGCCCTGTAACTTACCAGGAACATTCTGGTGACTTCCAGCTATTGCTGACGTCAGACCCATTTAGATGCTGATGTCCATTAGCTCTGAGAAGATGTAGCTAATGGATTTTGCGGGCAGAATTCATTTTGTTGTAATCCACAGTAGCCAGAAGGCATGCCTCCTCCTTCTCTAAAATGTACATATTTACCATGTCTACATTATATTCATGAAAGAAATACACAGCACTGCGTTCTTTTATAAAGAAAATGTCTTCTGAAGTGGAAATGTTCAGTTAAAATTTGTATAATGTAGTACAGAAAAAACCCTTATATCTTTTATTTCCCATAGAGTTTTGTTGTGTAGCAGTGCGCCTTTCATACAATATGATAAGTAGATTACACAGAGCAATATAAGCATAGCTATTTGACAGCCACTGATGTACAATACATTTAGTTTTATTTATTTTAAATAGCAGACATGAATGATCTACTAAATCTGAAAATATTCCCTGCAGCTTTTGTAAAACAGAAACGTACCTGTAAATAAGTACCCACCCAAACATACAAATAAAAACTAACAGGCGGGTACATACAGGGGCAGATTTACTAAGGGTCGAATATGGGGGGTTAAATAACCCTCGATATTCAACTATCGAAGTTAAATCCTTTGACTTCGAATATCGAAGTTGAAGGATTTACCGCAATTCGTTCGATCGAAGGAAAAAATCGTTCGATCGAAGGATTAAATCCTTCGAATCGAACGATTCGAAGGATTTTAATCCATTGATCGAACAAAATTCCTTAGATCAAAAAAAGCCTCGAAAGCCCATGGGGACCTTCCCCATAGGCTAACATTGAGGTTCGGTAGATTTTAGGTGGCGAAGTAGGGGATCAAAGTTTTTTTTAAAGAGACAGTACTTCGACTATCGAATGGTCGAATAGTCGAACGATTTTTAATTCGAATCGGTCGATTCAAAGTTGTAGTCGAAGTAGCCAATTCGATGGTCGAAGTAGCCAAAAAAACACTTCGAAATTCTAAGTTTTTTTTATTCTATTCCTTCACTCGAGCTAAGTAAATGTGCCCCAGAGTGTACAGTATATGTGTAGGTACATGTACAGACATACATATGGACACATGAAAAAAATGTGGACAAATAAAAAATTATTTTTAACACCTTGATAAATAGACCCCTATAAAATATTGATAGGTTGCAGAATTCAGTAATCGTTAAAAACATTGGGAAAATAAGCAGCTGGTTTGGCATGAACAGTTGGATAAATGTGGAGGCCTATTTGTTAAAAGTCAATTAGTGGTTTTAAAGGTTTTTGAAACCACGATCAAACTCTATTTCTCTAAAACCACGAATGCCATGAAAGTTACTAAAGGAAAAGCTGAACGATGCGCTTAAAATTTTTTTTGGAAAAATCATAAAACCTCTAAAAGTCAGAATTGATTCAAAATGGTCCAATAGGATCAGCACAGCTTCCACTGACTTCTAGGAGACCACAGCAGCTTTTACTCGGCACAGTTCTGTATTATAGTTTTTTTGTGGTTTTTCATACATAATTTATAGTTTTAGCAAAAGACAAAAAAAAAAATTTTGAGAAAAAATACGATTTGTAAAAAAAAAAATAGAAATCAGAATTTTAGTAAATCTGCCCCATAGGATATAGGGAAGATAGGACAATATTTGGTTATTAATACTAGGATAATTTGTGAAGAACTGTGTGAGGATGTAATATGCAGAATAAAAGAATCCTTCAATAATCACTTGAATGAGATTAAGGGAACAATTTCTTGGCTCAAAAATAGCCCAATGTGTACAATACAATCTCGCAAAGTAGCCTCTTTCGGTATGTGAGTGAAGTGGTTAACAAACATTTGCCTTGTTCTGTCAGAATCCAGAAATAGCAGTGGGCAGTCTAGACACATGGCAGGCTCTAAGGGTGTAACCCATGTCTCACTGTGCTGTTTTCCAACGTTTATCTTTTCTGCAAGATAATTCAAACTTGTGTTTTCATTTTAAAACCAAGTATTGTTTGCAGTTGAGAAAAATAAAAGGTTATTATCTAAAATGTGCTTGAGAAAGTACACTTAAGATACTTCAGCTATGTAGGATTTTCCTTTAATCAGTCCTTGGGTGCTGGCCATGCATTGCGCCAGTGGGTTTATGCTGCACCGTGCACAGAAGCAATCCAACAAAGAGGTTTCATTAAAGGAAAACTATACCCCCAAAATGAACACTTAAGCAAGAGATCGTTTATTAAGTATCAAAGAATCTTACTTCTTACTAAAGAATCTTACTAAAGAATATTCTCCTTGCCTTGAACCACCATTTTGTGATGGTCTGTGTGCTTGCCTCAGAGATCACCTGACCAGAAATACTACAACTCTAACTGTAACAGGAAGAAGCTTTTAAGCAAAAACAGGACTCTGTCTGTTAATTGGCTCATGTGACCTAATAAGTATAGTTTGTTTGGTATGTTTGTGTGCACAGTGAATCGTATGATCCCAAGGGCCGGCCCTTATTTTGTAAAATGGCAATTTTATATTTATGATTACCCAATGGCACATACTACTAGAAAAGTATATTATTATGAAAATGGTTTATTTACATGAAGCAAGCTTTTACATATGGGCTGTTTTATGCAATATCTTTTTATAGAGACCTACATTGTTTGGGGGGTTTAGTTTTCCTTTAAGTAAATGTAGAAACCCATAAGTGTAATGGACCTTATGGCTTCAGGTCACAGGTCACACCACAGCATTACCCTTTGTCGGCAGGACATCTGGAAAAAACCCGGTGGACCCCCAGCCCTTGTGGGCCTGTCCCGCTATTACTGTTGCCCCTCCGACCTCCCTCCTGACCTCCGGAACAGGAAAAAAGGTAAGCGTGAGGGGGCTAGAGGGAGGGAGGTCGGAGGGGCAACAGTAATAGCGGGACAGGCCCACAAGGGCTGGGGGTCCTGCAGCTGTGCAGCTGTGGAGGGGGGAGGGCCTGGCCAACATGTCTTCGCCGCTGGGTCAGGGGGCCAACCCCCATCCGACCCTGCATAACTGTAAGGAGAAGTTCACGTTGGAGAAATATTAATATTAGTGTTATGACTGTTGGTGTGGAGATCAGTTGGGATCTGAGAAGGTTGATGTGTTATTCTGGGAATTGATGACTTGTGTATGAGAGTTGTTCATAGGTTAGTGTGTACGCTTCATGGAACAGGCCAGTTTAAAAGGAACATCTAAAGCCCTGCAGGACATGGAAATTTATGATGTGGGGCAATTAATTCCACTTCCTCAGGCGGGGAACTGCTCTGTCCTATAGGTGTGCTTGTGAGTAGGTTATTTAAGAAGAACTGTCTATGGTTAGTGGACGGAACGAAGAGGTAATTTGTAGGTGAGGGAGGAGTTTAAGTCTGAAGTAAGAAATGTACTGGTAGCCAGTACATGGATTTGCAAAGCGGTGCAATGGGGGGTGGTTTGGTGGGTGACATAGATGAGTCTTGCAGCAGCATTTGGGAAGATTTTTAGAGAGGCCAACAGGCCAGAACCAGGAGCAAAGTAGAAACCCCGACAGGCAAGCTTCTGTAGGACCCTGAGAGCAGGATTCCTGACACCTGGCCTTAACAAGGTAGGAGGCGCAAACAGTGGAGAAAATTGAGGTATTATATGCTTGTAAGGATTATTGGTGATTCTTATCTCCAAAAGCTCCTATTGGTTCTTCTGGGAAATGTACACATATGGTCCCACTGCACTAGCCACTGACTCTCAGCTTCAGGGAAACAAAACAAGTGGGGCTATCCGGCACTCAAAGGAATCCACAGGGCCAAAACCAAATAAAGTAAAAATCAATATTTATTTGTAGAATTTATAATGTACACATCTCCATGGACCTTCACTTGAATTGAACATAGGCAAGGCAGCATAGTTTTGTAGTAATTTAGGTTAAAAAAAAGACACCTCCATTGAGTTCAGCCTAACTGCTAGTTGATTTAGCGGCAGGTAGAAAACCCCTTCTGAAGCTTCTTCAATTTGCCTCAGAGGGGGGGGAAATTCCTTCCTGGCTCCAAGATCAACTTTGTGGTAAAAATGGATTTCAGTACTGAACCCCTTCTAGAAGCTAATATATTTTCCAGTTCAGGGAGAGAATTCCACATCCTCACAGCTCTGACTGCAAAAAAAGTTCCAAAAATTATATTGGAATCTTATTAGCTTTAAGATACATGTAAAGTGCCCACTGAAGCAACTGTGATTTTAACATTTTATGAAGTAGATGCTAGCCTCTAATAGAAACTACTAGATGCTGGTCATTTTATTAGACTATAAAATACATTTATATAAAATATCAAAGGTTTAGTGCATAATGAAAGCTTACAATTGATTATTTGTTTTGGGGTACTGGACTGGGGCACACTGTGCCCATGTTTGTACAGATTTAATACGCATATTTAAAATAATTTCTCTGACTAAGGATTTCCTATGGGATTAAGAAAAATATGTAAAGTATTTGTAATAAAAACAAGCTGTGATGACGGAATGTACTTATTTTTGGGTTATAAAGAAAGACAGAGAAAATCCCAAACTGGGCATGGGTTTAAGGAATGCATTGTATTGAATTTCCAATGAAAAAAGTTATTGAATGTTCTAAATATAGACAGTTAAACCGAGATTTGCTTCTCAAAATAATATAAGCTGCTCAAATAGAAGTACAATAATTGTGTATCTAAGAAATGCATATACAGTTTACATCTTTATGTAGGTATAGGGTTGTTTTAAAGAAGAAGGGTCGCTAAAGTTAGGCACCCTCCAGCCATTGTATTCACTTAACTGATACCCCAGGCTGGTGGTACTGTCAGAAGAAAACTTCCCTGGCCCGTAGTTCTTCCAGAGAGCATCGAAACGTTGTGCTTGCTGAGAAAAACGCCTGGGGTATCAGGTAAGTGATAACAATCACTGGTAGGTTCCTAACTTTTGCCACCCCCAGTTAATTTACCTTTACTTCTCCATTAACTATGTAAGGGGACAATACACAAACTAATCATGGAAAGAAAACAGTATGAGGTTGGTAGAGATGTAAAACATTTGAGAAATGGGAGAGAAGGGGAATATATGAAAAGCTAGGGAAGAATGGAAAACATAAATAATGGAAAAGCATAACAGAATTCTGGAGAGGGAAGAGAGAAAGTCAGAGAAAGAGAGAATATCCTGCACCTGGAGTGAGCCATGGCTAGTTACACCACTAGCCAAAGGAGAAGAAAAAGCAGAGAGTAAAATAAAAAGGTAGAGGGGCAAATTTACTAAAGGGCGAAGTGACTAACGTTGGTGAAAATTCGCAAGGGAAGGAGATAGACGCTGGCGGTACATCCCTCCCTAACGCAAGCCGAATTTGCACTATGACGAATGGACGTAACTACGCAAATTCACTAAGATGCAGATTTTACTGACCGTTACCTCATGCGTCAGACTTTCCTTCGCCACTTCAGTCCAGTGTGCAATAGAGTAGATAGGAGTTCCTAAAAAAAAATAGCTGAAAAGGCTAGCGTCTTTTCCTTTTTTCAGGGTGATAGGCTGAAAAATAGCATACATTTTTTTTGGGGTAACCGGCTTCCCCCCTACATTTCCTAACATATGGCACATAAACTATATACTGGGCTCATGTGTAGGGCAATATAACAACTTTATTTTATTTTATTAAGGTTTCCTGGGCTTGTGTAGTGTAATGTATTTGCTGCAACATATAAGTCCATTGAAATTTAACTTCCTGCCATATGCAAATTAGGCAACACTAGCGCAACTTCACTTCACTTGGAGCAGCAACGGTAGCGCAAATTCATCAGCGTTCGGCGCCATGGACACAACTTCGGATTTTAATGAATTAGCATTGTCCTGGTGAATCTACGCCTGGTGAAGTGTTGCGCTGTGGGTGAAGCCGTCACTGGCGAGTTAGTGAATTTGCCCCAGAGAAGGGGAAGGAGGAAATCACAAAAAGGTGAGAAGCAGAATGAAAGTTAGGAAAGAGGAAATGGAACTGAATAAAGAATTAGAAAAGGGTAAAATCATTTGCCTAATGAGGAAAAGAAGGCAAAGAAAAAATAAAAGCAACAAAAGAAAAAAGGAGGAAATCTGAAACAATATTAGACTGGAAAGATACAGGTATTGGATCCTTTATCTGGAAACCAGTTATACAGAAAGCTCCAAATTATAGGAAGGACATCTCCCACAGAGTCCATTTTAAGCAAGCAATTCTGATATGTTAAAATGATTTCCCTTTTCTCTGTAATAATAAAACAGAACCTTGTACTTGATGATGGTAACTATGCTGCATGAATCCAATCCTATTGGGTTAATTTCATATTTAAATTATTTTTATTTCTTACTGTAAAACTCAAGTAGCATTTTGCAAGGGTTGTGCAAAAATGGCAGCTGACACCAGGGGCAGACCAGGATGTATCACTAGAGAAGAACCATTTGCTACATTGGCCCATCACCCACAGTAACCATGGGAAGCAGATGGAGCACTGTTCTACCCGCCTGGTCCAGTGCATGGAGTAGCTACAGAATTACTGCACTGTGTGGGCATGTTATAAAGCTGTGGGAAGTTTATGACAAAGTTGTGTTTCTTGTTCACATAAATATCAAAGGGTCAAGTAATGCTCTGGCTACTTCATTTGTAAAAAAAAAATAAAAACCTACTCCTGTTTTTTCTTCTTGCTGTTTGGTATATTTTAGTCCAAAAAAATCAAGTATGTGTCTGCTGTGTTAATCTTTGTTTTATAGCCCAGTATTTCCGTTACATCAACTTTATCTAAATTCCATTCCTTATCATGTAAAGAAAAAAAAAAGACTTGTTTCTCTTCAGAAAAAAATGACCTTGAGCAAACATTCTTTTTCCCTCCCGTTATTTTATACTATGAGTAAAATGAAATGTATGAATATACACTGTAGCGTGCACAATAACCATTTATCTATATTTAACAATATTTGGTTTGGGCCTATATTTACACTATGGGGCACATTTACTAAGCTTGAGTGAAGGATTCGAACTGAAAAAACTTTGAATTTCAAGGTTTTTTTGGTTACTTCGACTACGACTTTGACTTCGAATCAAATGGTTTGAACTAAAAATCGTTCGACTATTCTACCATTCGATAGTCGAAGTACTGTCTCTTTTAAAAAAAACTTTGACTACCTACTTCGCCACTTTAAACCTACCGAGCACCAATGTTAGCCTATGGGGACCTTCCCCATAAGCTTTCTAAGCTTTTTTTGATCGAAGGAAAATCGTTCGATTGATGGATTAAAATCCTTCAAATCGTTCGTTTCGAAGGATTTAATCGTTCGATCTAACAATTTTTCCTTCGATCGTTCCATGGAAATATTTGCGGTAAATCCTTCAACTTCGATATTCGAAGTCGAAGGATTTTACTTTGATGGCCAAATATCGAGGTTTAATTAACTCTCGATATTCGACCCTTAGTAAATGGGTCTCTACCTGTACATGTTTTTTAAAGTTTAAGTTTATGAGAAGGTGCAATTAATGGAGTGCTATTGGGTACAAAGTGTCTCACAGAGCTTATAAACTTAACCCTTGCACCTCTTAGGTAGAGCCCTGTGCCATGTGTCTTTTTTCAAGTTCAGTATGAAACAAGGCATAGTTCAACTTACTTACTACATTATTTCATAGCATGGAATGCTACAATATCAAGATCCTGTGAAGGCTATGAAGACCAAGCACTTCTTGAATACTAAATCTGGGCACACATTTTGGATTTGGTGCCTTTGCATGTAGTAGAAGAAGAATAAGGGATTTATGGGTCATGATTCAGCAGATTATTAAAATCTACAGACAGTGATCTCTGCTTGATAAAGACTTTGGAAGCTGCACTGCTGCTTTTCAGTAAGTATCATAGACTAATAAGGATGCAAAGGTTGAGATTTCAACAGATGCTCCTTTCTGTTTGTGATATTATACACAGGATCAAACTTAAACAACAATGGGTTGAAGAGAGGTGATAGGGAACAAGTTGGAAGGGTTTTAACAAAGTCTTCTGCATTGATAGTTACTGGAAGCAGTAGATATACTTTGTTAAATATTTTCTAGATTGGAAGTTTTTTTGCACTTGTTTTTTTCCAACAACTATGCAGAAGTATAATCAACAACTTTATCAAATGCCATTTTTTTTCACACAACAACTGTGTCTACAATTGCACGATGCAACTGCATTTTTCTGCAATGACACGCGAATAGATTAGTATCCGGTAAAACACCCACCCAGGCCAGGGTTGGTATTACAAATTTACTGGTCCACCTTCTAGCTCTACATAATTCCGTCGCCCACCCCGTTTCATACCACCTGCCACCTTGCCACAACCCATTTACATTATTACCAGCCCCTTTTGTCACCTCCCCAACCAGCTGCTAAAAAGATTTACAAAAGGTGGCAACCCTATGGATGACTGATCTCCTCATGTGTCATTGCCCTTAAGTCACTTTAAATTTCCATAACCTGTATCAAAGTATTCTGGCTCCCTCCTAAAGTCTTTATGTTGTCATGGAACACCTGAAAGACTTGCAATATCATTATATTTCCCAGTATGATGTGCATATTAGTGATGCGCAAAATAATTACAGGCATGGATTTGTGGCGAATTTGTGCCCGCAAATTTTTTCGCACAACTGAGATGAAAATCCGTTGGCAAAAAATCTGCTGCGTCAAAAAAATTGACTGCGTATAAAAATTCGCCCATCACTATAAATAATTATTTGGAGGGCTCCACAGGCCCATCAGCAATGTTCCATCTATGAAAACCTGAATTGGTGTAGATTTCCTGTCTGCTTAGGACACGGACCTCCAGACATATGTTTATAAACTTAGCCCCACTGATTGTACAAGTAAAATACTAGTCCTGTCATTTAAAGAAACAACCTATAAAACAGCAAAGAAATAGTGAAACATTGGCCTATTGCTGAACCCTCAAAATATGGGGGTAAAATGTCAGCTGAAATGTTTTGTAAATGCTCACATTCTGTTGATTTACCAGGATAGAAAACAAACCCTGTTTAATACTCTATTGTTTTTCAGCAATTTGAAAACATGAAAGGTAATTTAATCCACTAAGGGAATGCTCATGGGAGTTCATTTTGATTTCTTTCTTTGTAACCAAAGCTGTTTTACACCCTTAACTAAGCAAAGAAAGCATGATATCACTGTAATTACTCTTTTCACAATGAAGTGTTTCATACAGGACTGGCACAAGACTCTTCTAGGCTGTGTATCCAGTTGTAGCCATGTAAATCTATGGATATTCAGTAACAGTGACATTAAGGGGCCGATTCACCAAGGGTCGAATATCGAGGGTTAATTAACCCTCGATATTCGACTGGGAATTAAAATCCTTCGACTTCGAATATCGAAGTTGAAGGATTTTAGCGCAAATAGTTCGATCGTTCGATCGAAGGAATAATCCTTCGTTCGAACAATTAAATCCTTCGAATCGAACAATTCGAAGGATTTTAATCCAACGATCGAAGGATTATCCTTCGACCAAAAAAACTTAGGCAAGCCTATGGGGACCTTCCCCATAGGCTAACATTGAGTTCGGTAGGTTTTAGATGGCGAACTAGGGGGTCGAAGTTATTTCTCAAAGAGACAGTACTTTGACTATCGAATGGTCGTATAGTCGAACGATTTTTAGTTCGAATCCTTCGATTCGAAGTCGAAGTCGAAAGTCGAAGTAGCCCATTCGATGGTCGAAGTAGCCCAAAAAACACTTCGAAATTCGAAGTTTTTTTACTTCGAATCCTTCACTCGAAGTTAGTGAATCGGCCCCTAAGGGAAAATGTCCAAAACAACCATTGGGGCAGATTTACTTACATGCGAATTTTCGCTTCTGAAGTCTCCGCCATACTTTGCAACGACGTCAGATGTTTTTTCATGACGTATTCATCAAATGCTGAATATTATCTTGGCAAAAGAATGTTGGCATACTTTTGTCAGCGATGATTTGTAGTATAAAAATTTCTCTTGTGTTGCTTTTTTTCTAGCAAAACTTTGTTACTTTGCTTACACTTACGTAAACTTAAATTCAGCGGTTTTATAAAGGTCATATGTATGTATTTATTAGTGATATAGGTGAAATTGCTGGAAATGGCCACTAATTAAAAATGTCCAAGGAAGTAAAATAAAGACAAAAGAGATCCTCTATTGTCCTAGGCAATGAGAACACCCTAAAACGAATGAAGCATGAGCTTAAAATGGTTAAAAAAAGTGTAAATAATATATTTAAAAGGTTACAATTTGTAAACATAATCCCACTTTAAATATGAAGAAATGCCAGCGTTTTGTATTTTTTTATGACTTGTTTTGGAGTATAGGATATGATGTCACTAACAATAATATAAAGTATGTAGCTTAATCTTATTAATGCGGCTGATTTTGGTGAAATTAATTTTGGCGAAAAGCATAACACATAGAAACTTTCACACTTTAATACATTTGCTGATTAATCACCTGGCGAAAAGGAGCAAAGCTTCTCCAGCACGGAGGTTTTTTGTGAGGTTACTCGCCTTTTAGTAAAATTTTCAGAAACAAAAACACGCTTCACTCTTTAGTAAATCCACCCCTATATCTTAAACTGCTCTTAAACTGGCTTTCAGAGCTATTGTTGTAGAATAAAGATCTTGGTGCAATAAACCTTTCCATTCAGTACACTGTCTAGTTAGTAAATGAAATACAGTAGGGCTTAAATATTAGATCAGAGAGCATTGCCACAATTTCCTATAACAGATTTAGACAGTAAAAAGTAAATTTTCTTTAATCTTGTCAACTTCTTTTCTCTGCTTACTTCCACCGGCAGAGCACATTAGTTATACATTATCTATATAAGACTCATTTAGTTTTACCATTTTGTAAGTATGGGTTATCCACTCCATGATTGTTAGTTCAGGGAGGTGCACCTGAACTTTAATTATTCTTTGGTAAACATAGACCATCTTTTTATTACTTGCATTATTACATTAAAGTTCAACTGCTTGAGGGTTACACTATAACAAATTTATTAGGATTATTGTAGAGGGTAGATTTGCCACCTTAATCATATTTTACCAGCCTAGCCACTTCGGGGCAGATTTACATAGGGTTGAATATCGAGGGTTAATTAACCCTCGATATTCGACTGCCGAATGTAAATCCTTCGACCTCGAATATCGAAGTAGAAGGATTTACCGCAAATAGTTCGATCGAATGAAAAAAACGTTCGATCGAATGCTTACATCCTTCGAAACTTTCTTTCTTCAACCTAAGAATTGATAGAAAGCCTATGGGGACCTCCCCCATAGGCTAACATGGCACCTCGGTAGGTTTTAGGTGGCGAAGTAGGGGGTCAAAGTTTTTTTTAAAGAGACAGTACTTCGACTATCGAATGGTTGAATAGTCGAACGATTTTTAGTTTGAATCGTTCGATTCGAAGTCGAAGGTCGAAGAAGCCAATTCGATGGTCGAAGTAGCCAAAAAATCATTTGAAATTCGAATTTTTTTTATTCTATTCCTTCACTCGAGCTAAGTAAATGGGCCCCTTCATGTCAAGGGTATTACTAGGGGAAAAACATACACATATGAAGGCTGGTGCAACCCTAGTAGGGGGCCCACCGTTGAGATTACCACATCTCTGCTCACTCTTGGTCTACTTTCTGTTATACTTTTTGGCATTTTTACTAGCATTGATGAGAGGCTGGAAAATCTGATGCATTAAGCCACTTGTACTCCAGGGACAGGCCCAATGTAGACAACAGAGTGACTCTCAGGATGAATGCAGGGTACTGGGTGTCTCAATGTTTGGCTGATGCTTTCTTCAAACATAATATTTTTTTTCACATTTCCAGAGTATCTATTATTAATCAGGCTCAAGTTGAACATATATGCATGTTTTTCCTTTAATATTTTTATGTTGGGAAGCGCAAGATTTTTTTTTACAAACAATTCAATAAAACCAAGAACTTAAGAGAATGTGGGGTCTTTCAAGCTGGAATGTGTTACATAGTTACATAGTTAAATCGGGTTGAAAAAAGACATCAAGTTCAACCCCTCCAAATGAAAACCCAGCATCCATACACACACCCCTCCCTACTTTCACATAAATTATATATACCAATATCTATACTAACTATAGAGTTTAGTATCACAATAGCCTTTGATATTATGTCTGTCCAAAAAATCATCCAAGCCATTCTTAAAGGCATTAACTGAATCAGCCATCACAACATCACCAGGCAGTGCATTCCACAACCTCACTGTCCTGACTGTGAAGAACCCCCTACGTTGCTTCAAATGAAAGTTCTTTTCTTCTAGTCTAAAGGGGTGGCCTCTGGTACGGTGATCCTCTTTATGGGTAAAAGGTCCCCTGCTATTTGTCTTTTTGTATTTGTGTTCACTGATTAACCATGGTTAACCATATATATATATATATATATATATATATATATATATATATATTATGCATATTCTTCTGTATGTATGTATTGCTACAATAATTGCATTCATGCTAAGAAAATGTGGTTGTTAGAGGCCAGGAGTTACATCATTAGGATCATGACTGATGCATGAGATTAAAGACATCATTGATAATTGGTTACACTGGAGAAGAGGTGCCTGTGGGGGATATGATAAGTATGTATAAATATATAATAATCTTCTAATGCTTTATTCACCAATAGTTCCAGCAGATGCAGATCTGTGACATTGTGGACATTGAAGAGATGGGTTACATTGAAGCGATAGGTTACATTGTTATATGGTAGAGCTGAAGTTGATATTTTTGCTAGGTACCTGTCAACTAATTGCTTTTATGATGCTGTTGAGGACACTATGTAGCTGTTTTGTTAATGCATGCATATAGCCCATTATTGACAAAGTTGACCCTCACCTGACCATATGTCGAACCTTCAGCACCTGCATCCGACCCTAACCTGGTTCCCTTATTATAGACCTGTGCCGAACCCACCCCAGTCTGATGTCACGGAACGGGCGAGGCATGCAGACACGTGTATAAATAGCCATAACTGGAGGTGGAAGCAGATCACCGTAAGGTAGCAGGCAGGGTGGGCACTTAAGGTTCAGCCGAACCTGCCCCTGAACATTATGCGGGTTTCGTCTGGTCCACACATCACTATAGCCTAAGGGTTCCTCAACCTTTTTTTTACCAGTGAGCCACATTAAAAATAAAAAGAGATGGGAAGCAACACAGGCATGCAAAAAGGTCCTGGGGTGCCAAATAATGGCTGTGATTGACTATTTGGTGGCCCCTATGTGGACTGGCAGACTACAGGAGGCTTTATTTGACAGTACACCTGGTTTTTATGCAGTCAAAACTTGATTCCAAGCCTGGAATTCAAAAATAAGCACCTGCTTTGAGTCCACTGGGAGCAACATCCAAGGTATTGGTGAGTAACATGTTGCTCGTGAGCTACTGGTTGGAGATCACTGCTATAGCCCATTCATTTTATGATGAAAATTTTTTGAATTGGTTTCACCAAGCACTGCAAACATGTTATAAATGAGGCAGATTTTTTTTTATTTTCAATAAGTTTTATTGGCATTTATGTTAAACCGCAATAAAATAACTAAAGAGGCAACAACTTTCAACTCTTCCACAGATTCATCGGCCCAGCTTCCAATTATCCTGATGCCTTTGCCTATTGCGATGTGCTGCAGTCTGTAGGTAGTATTAAAAACAAGGAGCTAGTCTCCTCTCTGTGGCTTTTCAGTGTTTCTATCTTTAAACTAAGTGTTTAAAGCTTTTCTTCCTGACCTTTATACTGTGGGTTTTGGCAAAGCTGCTGATTTGGCTCACAGTCTGGTTCAGATGGGATGCTGAGTCAGCTTTCTCCAACCAGAAATCCTGCTAACTCCTAACTCTTTTCAGCTTCTTTGCAAATATTTCTTTAATAATTAACTCATTCATGTGCGGATGACTCATTAACTCAGTGTGTAGCTCAGGACAAATTCTAATCAGGCAACGTCTTTGCAACACAAGGCCCTTATTGCTGATCTGACAAATGATGATGATTAAATTGTGCATATTTCATGCATTTCCTATCTCATTGTGATTTTTGAATATAGGAAAAAATGCACAATCAAAATGCCCTTTCAGTTGCTGAATAGATTGCAAAGACAATTACGAAACAAGCAGCTTGATTTTTGTTGAATTGTCTATTTATCAAAAAACCTAATTAATAATGGAGAAAAAATGCAACTAAAAAACAAAGGTTCTGACTGATTTAGAAACAATAACATTTTCATTATAAGATAAGTATGATGATGATGATATATATATACACACATTCTACACAACTTAACCCCAGCACTCCAGCCCCCAGGGAAAACTAATTTTTGCACAACTTAATGGTAACATTTAGTAAATAGAGACACTTTTAGTTAAAAAGTTTGTAAGAAGTATGCATAAGCTGACATGCCCCCGTCAAGGCAGTGTCCATGCGTTAGTTATGGTTGCCACCTTTACCGGCCAATGGGGGGCGGGCACAAAAAAGGGGTGGTCTGTGATGTACAAGGGGGTGGAGCTACATGACATGCCGCAAAAGGGGTGGAGCAACATCGCAGAGACATCCACGGCGCTGGAAAAAGGTAAGTTCTTTGCGAATTGGGGGCAGGCCAGGGGCTTTTTTTAAAGGGTAATACAAATTACCAGCAACTGCATTGCCGGTAAATTTGTAATATCGGCCCCGGCCTTGGCAGGTGTTTCACCGGCTAGGGTGGCAACTCTAGCGTTAGTCCAGTTGGGCTGAGTACGTGCAAAACTGGGTTGTTAAAGCAAGCATCTTCATAAAAAAGGCTGCTTTACATTCATTCATTTTACCATAACCTTTATGGTTTTTAGTTTAAATGTTTTTGCCCATCTCACCCTCTCTGGATGCAGCACACATTTGCTGTAACTACTGTACTTTACAGCAGAGTAAGGCCATAAAACAGCATGGGTAATTTTAATTCTAATCCTTCAGGAGAGATTTGCTTTAATGAAATGCAGAGAATTAAACTATACCCAATGTGCTCCACTGACACAAATTATTTTTATTTTCCTCCATCTATATAGTCTTTCCGCCTAATATGTCTTATAAATGTCACTTATATGTTGTAAGCATGTAACTTGCTGTTTCTTGCTCTTTTATATACTGATTTCCAGAGGGGCAGTGCACCTTCCCCAAATATAATTCATAGTTAGCCCATTTGGGAGTTCCTCTCTTTGCAATATGGTAGGAATTTGTTCCTGAGTTTTCCCATTATATAAAAAAAGGATAACTTCTACTTCTACTACGATATTGTCAATGTCTTTGATCAGATATAATTGTAAAAAGCTAGAAGTGGGTCTTTTTGTGTGTGACATGATATCCCAACATAGTGAAATAGCAATTTCAATTGTACAAAACAGCGCAAAAAGGCATAGGGGTGGGCCAAATTGAGCTAATGCAATCCTAATGAGATTCTTACTTGTCTACACACCCTTGTGATTTGGTTTCTAGATCATTGTGTACGCTGACATCTGTAAAATATGCTAGAGTCCTCCCTGTCATTAGTCATACTATCTGTTTGTCCTAATTATAGGTCTAGATAATGACTCCAATGATTGCCATCAGCCCTGACCTCAGGCCTGGATATCAACTATGCATGCTGTTCTCTATTTAGTTCATGTGTGAGCGCCTATATTTTTGGTTTCTGAGTCCTCTGCTGTCTTGCTCAGATGAAAGCAGTCAGATATCCGTAAGTGTCCCTGCAGAATGCTCAGGTCTCCACTGACAATTTCTTTTTATCATTTCAGAAGATGTCAGACTACAAAAAAGAGCATTGTATATACAATATCACTTCTCTGCCTTTTGGCTAAGATCAAGTGTAGTATCTTCGCTGAGGTGGATGGGGTGCATCTAGATAAGGGTGCATCTATGTGTATCCATCCATTGAGGTGGAAGAGAGGCACTTGATCCTCAGGCCAAAGGGCTAGGTCAAGAAACTGAAGCCTGATTGTGCCCCAGGCCTTGCAAACCTGGGGTGCCAGATGAACACTGGTGGGTCACCATGAAGCACTGGCATTTTAAGAGCATCGGATCACTTTCTTTTGCACTTTCTTAGCCGGGCCTTTTGGCTAGGTGATTGAGAAATGTTTATACTCTCTTGCAATTAGGCTGGAGCTGCTGCACTGCTGACATGAAGCACGGGCTTCAAGAAATAAAAAACTAGTGTATTTCACTAATATTTAAAACAAAGGAAAGGATAATAGAAAAATAAAATGGCAGTCATGCTAAAGCATTTACTCAAGCCATTCAGTACTTCGTAAACTCACACATGGTTTCTGCATCAAACAATGCCTTGGCTTGTTAATGATCATTTTTTCCCCGAGTGGGTTTTTTTTTCAGCGAGAAAAAAAAGTGCATCAACAAGCCAGGGTATTTGGATGCAAAAACCATACATGCGTTTGGGAACTCACAAGTGATTTTAGTACCGGATTGCTCAAACCCAGAGGCACAAGCATTAGTAAATCAGCCCCTCAGTGTGAGGCAGTGTTATATCACAGAAGGCATAGCATTTCTTGGTCTATCTAATTGAGCTACATAATCCAGACTTAAATCTGTGATTTTACAGGACTTTAATCATCTATTCCTCTTCAACACCTCCGATCAATTTTAGGATTCATTTACCATGGGCGCACAAATGTTAGAACACTATGGAGGAGACAAACAATAATGATTCTGAAACTTGGGGTAAACAGCTTTATGAGGATAAACGCTTCCAGTTTCTGCAGTTATCTAGAAGAGTATTTTGTCTTCCAATTCCAAAGCATATGTATAAGAATAGTCAGTTTGAAGTACTAAAGACTTGGAATAAATGTGATGTTTTAACTTAATGTTTTAATAAGCTCCACAAGATACACCCAGTTGACTGTAACAGTAACAGTAGCCAATGAGCTGCTCTTCCCAAGATAAATTAAAGACTATAACTGATTTAAAAAATACAATTTTCCCCATATTTTATGTTCCATGAATGTAGCTGCATAAGAGTTCAAAGCAACATATATTTTTGTTAGGATGGTAATTAGACAGAGCTTTGGCCATACCTTGAGACTGAGTTACTACTAATGTTGTGGTATCTTGTAATTCAGGAAAGCAGTGAGCATATCAAGTTCTTCATCTACTTAGATGAAAATGCAAAACTAGGCAAACAATAGTTCATATTGCAACAACAAACAATCAGGCCTCTGTTGGTAATTCTTAATTTCGGAAGAAGATTTCTTTTTGCAACCGGGCTACTCTACATTTCCCTACTAGGCAAATGGGAACATGGTGTACCTGATACTTTTGCCTGCTGAATGGTACTTCAAACATTATTGGCCGCTGTGTGGAAAACAGAAATATTGTCCGATAATATGGGTTTACCTGAAGAATGAAAGTCAAATAGTGTGTACATAGTAACCAAAGTTGACCAGTTCCCTGATGCTCTTTGTGCACACAAAGTACTTAAAGATCCCTAATCTCATGCACTGTTAAGGGCACTGTTACTGTTAAAAATAAAAAGCTCACATGGTTTTATGCAACAAGCTTTTTAGCTGTTTCCAAAACAGCTTCAGGGACAATACAAAAGCAACCAGTTCAGGAACTGACCAGCATTTTCTGCCATTTGTTTACCCAGATAGATATTTTCATATCTATAATTATATTCATTATAAATTTTGCAGAGGCATGCAATTTAAAAAAACTAGTATTTTTCTTCACATTAAAAAAGTAGTATTTTTCTTCACAAAGTCATGGTCCTAAAAATGTTAAGTCATGTTATACCAGCATCACTGTAAAGTCATAAACTGTATAGTGGTCATAATCCTGATCAGGCCTCATATAAAAGACTGGTGCCTATTGTTTTACTTTCATTTTCTTGGAAAAGCATCTTCTGATCAATGCATTGGTTCTGTGTGGGTTTTACAGGATAATCTCCCCCATTGTGACTTTTTATATCGAGATAAAGGATTTCAATACCAATACATAGTTACATAGTTACATAGTTAAATTGGGTTGAAAAAAGACAAAGTCCATCAAGTTCAACCCCCTCCAAATGAAAACCCAGCATCCATACACACACCCCTCCATACTTTCACATAAATTCTATATACCCATACCTATACTAACTATAGAGCTTAGTCATTACAATACATATGATTAAAGGCAAAGTGGGGGATAGTACTATTTTTTGTATTAACAGTTGCTAAGTTTTTTAGCCAGATGCTTTCAGTCAAGTGACCAGGATATGTGACACCTTATTTACTAAATAAAAATGAAAGGTAAATTAAAGGAAAACTATACCCCCCAAACCATGTAGGTCTCTATTAAAAGGTACTGAGTAAAACAGCTCATGTGTAAAACCCTGCTTCATGTAAATGAACCATTATCATAATAATATACTTTTTTAGTAGTATGTGCCATTGGGTAATCATAAATAGAAAATTGCCATTTTAAAAAATAAGGGCCGCCCCCTGAGATCGTAAGATTCACTGTGTACACATACAAACCACATGTAAGGTCACATGAGCCAATTAACAGACAGAGTTCTGCCTTTTGCTTCCTCACTTCTTCCTGTTACAGTTAGTGTTGTAGTATTTCTGGTCAGGTGATCTCTGAGGCAGCACAGATAGAGTCACGAAATGGTGGTTCAAGGCAAGAGATGTAAAAGGGCAATATTTATGTAAATATATATTCCAGTTTGGTAAGATTCTTTAATATGTCATTCAATTTGATATAAACTATCTGTTGCTTAAGTATTCATTTTGGGGGTATAGGTGTATTTCATCATATTAGCAGGACAAGTCAATAATTAATGGAACAGTAATACCAAAAAATTAAAGCGTTTTAATGGAAAACAATAAAATGTAGTGTTGCCCTGCACTGATAAAACTGGTGTGTTTATTTCAAAAACATAACTATAGTTTATATAAATAAGCTGCTGTGTGGCCATGGGGGCAGCCATTCAAGCACAACACAGTAGATTACAGATAGATTCTGAAAAATCCCATTGTATACTACTGAGCTTACCTGTTATCTGTGTTTTGACATGTGCCTTTTCTACTTTTTCAGCTTTGAATGGCTGCCCCCATGGCTACACAGCAGCATTTTTATGTAAACTAAAGTATCTGAAGCAAACATAACAGTTGTACCAGTGCAGTAGAGCAGTACATTGTATTTGCATTGCTTTTGAAGCACTTGTTTTAGTGTTACTGTTCCTTATATAACAGGTTCCTTAATAACAGGTAGTGGACAAAATAATGCAAACTTCCTGTAGAGGCACTGCTTATGTTTTATTTCAGCAATAGCTTGTATCCATGGCTTATATTGTGCAGAACGAAAATCTTTGCATGTGTTGTATATATTAAATTTTCTGTATTAGTCAACAGGAAAATAAGAGATTCTTGGCGACTGTGTAGTAGGGCAATATAGCATGAAAACTGACACTTTTTACAGTGTATCCAGAGAAACCATGTCCAAGGCTGTGGTTGAATTCACAGGATAGGAAGCCAGCCTCAGATAGGAAGAATAGTGGTTGAAGGAAAAAATATAACAGAAGTTTCTATTTCTAGCTAGTGTAAGGTGACTGAATTTTCCAGAGTGAAATCCGGGGACAGGGTAGGAAAAGGCGGCAAATTTTGTAGGCCACACCCACTGTGTAACTGTGTAACACCCACTAACCACTCCCCATTTTACAAATACACCCTCTGTGAATATATGAACGAACGCAGTGGCAATTCTGTGTATAATGCCATCAGAACTCATAGTAGGATGGCACAGAGATTATTTCATGTATAAATACCCCCAGAACTCAAATAGTCGGATGGCAGAGAGGTAATTTCATGAATAATGCTTCAACACAGTCACTATATTATTTTGAGTGATAGAGGCACTTACAGCAGAGGTGACAATAAGTGAAAACCTTCTTTATATACAACACTATAGATGTGGCCTATGTGCCTGTGCGATGTGGAGGGAAAATCAGTCAATAATGGAAAGGTCAAGCAGATAAACTTTACTCTGGGGCAGAGTCTGACCTGCCTATCACTTTGATCCCTTCACTTGGAATTCTCTGATGCCATGTCAGCCATCTCTGTGAGCCGAGCGGTGCTGCTGCTGTATTGCAGCATTCCTTTCCTCAGTCCGTAGTTGAAAGCTGTTCTGTGCAGCAGGAGGGGGCAGAGGGGGGATCAGACAGGAGACATTTGGTAGTCCTTCATCACATTGCAAATTAGCCAATGAGGGAGGTATTTCAGGTTTTGCAATTGCAATGAATCGAATGTAGTGCTTTGATTCTTGTGTTGTGTGGTGCTTCCTGATTGGCCAGTTGGCATAGCGCAGTCTTCTGTTTCGAAGGACCTGCAAACAAAGCTGGCTGCCTGAATGCCTGGCGATCCAGGGATTACGGGGGCATTTTTGCCACGCGGGGATGGCCAACGGGGACAATTTCCACGGGGATTTTTTTTCACGAAACTGCGGCAAAAATTTGCCTCAACAAAAAATTTGCAGGGAGAAAAAACAGCCATAAGAAAAAATGCCCATTGATAAGTACATTTGGACAAAAAAAGTCGCGACAAGAAGAAACTCCCATTGACTTTAATGCATATGAATAAAGAAGTCAACATAAGAAAAAAACGCCCATTGACTTAAATGCATTTGGAGGGAGAAAAATTGTCACGAACAAAAGAAAAATTTGATGGCCATTGACTTCAATGAGTTTCACCATTTTTTCGCAGTTTCATGAATATTTTGGCGAAGCGAAAAGAGACAGATTCGCTCATCACTATTTCCAGCCCTTATCTATACAACTGAAAACCCAGTCACTGCATGCAGTAATAGAATGAAGTAAACAGGTGATGTCAACAAGCAATTGCTATCTAATTACTGATAAATATGTCATATGGCCACATCAATTGTCCTTTACCTTTTTCCCACCATTATGTAGGGTTAATGCTATAATCTGCAAGATCCAAGATTCCCTTTACTACACAGTTTGATCTTCAGATATACACAATCTGCATACACAAGGCATACCCTTTCAACTAGGGACATATTTCTAAATAAAAGTGCTCTGTTCAGGTACCTAAACTCAGGACAGAATTGCCTATGCTTAAAGTGATACTGACATTAAAAAAATATTATTCAAAATATTAATGTACATCAAAAGTTACCCATAGCGCATGTTGATCGTTTTTCACTGATAGGGCTGTTTTTGTAAGTAATTGTTGCTTGAAGTTCCTAAATCTGACTAATTTGCCAACCTGACTGTCCCACCAGCCTGTCAGTTAAAGTCTCTAATGCTAACAGACTCCTGCTGCACAAATATGGCAGCCCCCTCATACAGGAACATGGGGGATCAGATGTGTAATGTAAAAGCATCTGTAAATACTTTTATGGCAAACTTATAGATAGCATGCAAATACAATATTATGATAGATGTAAAAAAAAAAAGGTTTGATTTCTGGCGTCAGTATCTCTTTAAAGGGTTTCTGGCATGATTTTTATGATTTCTAAATTACACTGTTTACACTGCATATAATTCACTCTACAATATAAAATTTCATTCCTGACCCAGCAAGTGTATTTTTTTTTGTTGTAATATTGGTGTGTAGGCGCCATCTCAGGTCATTCTGCCTGGTCAAGTGCTTTCATAAAGAGCCAGCACTGTAGGATGGAACTGCTTTCTGGCAGGCTGTTGTTTCTCCTACTCAATGTAACTGAATGTGTCCCAGTGGGACCTAGGTTTTACTATGGAGTGCTGTTCTTAGATCTACTAGGCAGCTGTTATCTTGTGTTAGGGAGCTGCTATCTGGTTACCTTACCATTGTTCTGCTGGGAGAGAAAGGGAGGGGGGTGAAATCGCTCCAACTTGAAGTACAGCAGTAAAGAGTAACTGAAGTTTATCAGAGCACAAGTCACGTGACTGGGGGCAGCTGGGAAACTGACAATACAGTATGTCTAGCCCCATGTCAGATTTCTCTTTTTTTTTCTTTTGAGTGCAGAATTCTGCTGGAGCAGCACTATTAAATGATTCGTTTTGAAAAAAAAAAACTTTTTCCCATGACAGTATGACTTTAAGATGGCCATAAACGGCAGATTAAAGCTGCCGATACTGGTCCTTTAGACCAATTTGGCAGCTTATCTGCCTGTGTGTGGGGGCTTCCGACAGGTCCCCCTCAATCAGTGGCGTAACTACCAGGGGAGCAGGGGGTGCAATTGGACCAGGGCCCGCCCCCCGCAGGGCCCCCCGGCAGATCGCACCCCACTGTAGCCACAAAGAAAATCGACGTGAAAGGGGGTAGGGGGGGCCCGGCTGCATGGCCCGCACCAGGGCCCTCCCCCACCTAGTTACGTTACTGCCCCCAATTGATATCAGGACAAAAATCGGCCTGATATATCAGGCAGGTTTGATTTTTCCTGCGATCAAGGACCGCATTGTCTAGTTGATGTGGTCCAACAACCTGTTGGGGCCAGGCCCGGACTGGCAATCTTTGGGTTCTGGCAAATGCCAGAGGTGCTGCTATAAGGTGCCATACAAAGTCAGTTTTTAGTGGGCTGGTGGGGCTGTTTGGGCCTCTGTGTGGGCTGAGTGGGCCTCTGTGTTCTTGAAATGCCAGGGCGTATTTTAATTCTCAGTCTGGACCTGGTTGGCGCCCATTCTCTTCATTGTAATACGATATCGCATACAAGCGGATCATATCGTGTATGGCCACCTTCAGTTTGCGGTACTTACCTCTGCCCCTCAGCACATTCTATATATTTTCTTATCAAGGAATTTCTGGAAAATCACTTGCACATAACACGCATTACCAAACAAGTTTCTGAACTCTCAGAAATGGAGGTGCAAGTAATAGAGAGAACATTAATATGCTTGACGCTCTTCAGAATAAGAATAATGTAATGGCATAGCACATTATAAAGGAATGAAACCACAGATCACTACACTAGTACTATAATATACAGCCGAGGTCTGAAAAGCACTTATGAGCAAGATTAAAGAAAATGCCATTTCCTTGCTACTTATTCTTAGAACCTCTAATTATCTTCCTTGATAGATCTACAACAGTAATGCCCAGAGGTTCTCAGATCCATTACTGACAGAACATTATTTGCAAGGCAAGTGGAGACTGCTGAAAAGTGGGAACATATGTAAATGCTTAACATGTGGTTTGTTAGAAAACTGAAAAACCTTTGTGCCTTACAGTCAAAGAAAAAGATTCTCAGCTATCACCCGTATGAAATATTATTTGAATGATAACAGAGTGCAGCAGTTCTTGTGTTCATACCCTTTGTGTCTGTTCATGCTATACAAATGCATCATGTTTCCACAGAAGCCTGTGGCTGCACTGCTGTTGCTGAATAAAGCACCCACCATAACCTCACACCAGCTGCAGTTGTAGTCCAGTAACAGCTGAACACCCAAGCCGAGAGAACTGGAATATTGTAAAGGCATTCAGGTGGGATGGAACCATTTTTAAAGCGATATGTCATATGGGGGCAAAGAACCACAACCCTATTGCTATTACATCTGTTCTATTTTGCCAGCTATATTATTGTATATGCACAGTCATCAGTGTGACAGCTGCACCCACATATAATATGCATGGGATAATATAAGTTGTGTGCAATGATATATCCAATAAAACAACAATTTGCCTGTAAAACAAATGCTGGTCCTGGGGCATGCTGACTCCATGAACAAGCATATTTATCAGCTAAAGTCATTGGGGCAAAAGACACATGTAGAGAACCAGATTGGAGCTATTTATCCAATTTAACACTGTGTATGTGATGCAGGACCACCTCTGCATATGAGTTGCTGTAGGTTCTGCTTTTTAAAGTTCAAAAAGTATTGTTTCCCAGTTTGTATACTGAAACTGTTTGCACAATGAAGAATCCACAAAGTGACAAATGCTTGAAGGAACCGTTCAGTGTATAAATTAAACTGGATAAATTGGCCAGACTTCATTTTTATCAAATAATTCACATTTCAAATTTCCTTTATCTCTGTAATAATAAAACAGTACCTTGTACTTGATCCCATCTAAGATATAATTAGTCTTTACTAAAGGCAACAACAATCCATTGGGTTTAATTAATGATTACATTCATTTTTAGTAGATTAAGGGCTCTTACAGACGAGTGGTTTTACCTGCACTCCCCTGCATTGGGCTTTCTTCTGTTCAGCCGCAGCGGAGCGCAGGAGTAGACACACTGATTTATTGTCAATCAGGCTGTAAGCGCCAAATGCAGGTTGGGACGCAGCATGTTGCATTTTACTTGCATTCGGTGCATACATGTGTGAGTACAGCCCCTTTCAGAATTATTTAGTGTGTCTACTCCTGAGCTCCCCTGCAGCTGAATGGAGGAAAGCGCAATGCAGGGGAGCACAGGTAAAACCACTCGTCTGTAAGAGCCCTTAAAGGAAAACTATACCCCCAAAGTGAATACTTAAGCAACAGATAGTTTATATCAAATTGAATGACATATTAAAGAATCTTATCAAACTGGAATATATATTTACATAAATATTGCCCTTTTACATCTCTTGCCTTGAGCCACCATTTTGTGACTCTATCTGTGCTGCCTCAGAGATCACCTGACCAGAAATACTACAACACTAACTATAACAGGAAGAAGTGAGGAAGCAAAAGGCAGAACTCTGTCTGTTAATTGGCTCATGTGACCTTACATGTGGTTTGTATGTGTGCACAGTGAATCTTACAATCTCAGGGGCGGCCCTTATTTTTTAAAATGGCAATTTTCTATTTATGATTACCCAATGGCACATACTACTAAAAAAGTATATTATTATGATAATGGTTCATTTACATGAAGCAGGGTTTTACACATGAGCTGTTTTACTCAGTATCTTTTAATAGAGACCTACATTGTTTGGGGGGTATAGTTTTCCTTTAAAGGGATACTATCATGGGAAAAAAAAAATTTTCCAAAATGAATCAGTTAATAGTGCTGCTCCAGCAAAATTCTGCACTGGAATCCATTGCTCAAAAGAGCAAACAGATTTTTTTATATTCAATTTTGAAATCTGACATGGGGCTAGACATATTGTCAATTTCCCAGCTGCCCCAAGTCATGTGACTTGCGCTCTGATAAACTTCAATCACTCTTTACTGCTGTACTGCAAGTTGGAGTGATATCAACCCCTCCCTTCCCCCCCCCCAGCAGCCAAACAAAAGAACAATGGGAAGGTAACCAGATAACAGCTCCCTAACACAAGATAACAGCTGCCTGGTAGATCTAAGAACAACACTCAATAGTAAAAACCCATGTCTCACTGAGACACATTCAGTTACATTGAGAAGGAAAAACAGCAGCCTGCCAGAAAGCATTTCTCTCCTAAAGTGCAGACACAAGTCACATGACCAGGGGCAGCTGGGAAATTGACAAAATGTCTAGCCCAATGTCAGATTTCAAAATTGAATATAAAAAAATCTGTTTGCTCTTTTGAGAAATGGACTTCAGTGCAAAATTCTGCTGGAGTAGCACTGTTAGCTGATACAATCCCTTTAAGGTATGGAGAACCAAATAATGGATAGACCCCATATCCAGAAAAACCCAGGTCTTGAGCATACTGGATAACATACCTTTTTTTCTATATCTGGAAAAGAAAATCCTATGCTTGGTGAGCATTGACAAATGTTAAACAGTTATCCTAAAGCTTCAGATGGGTTTATCCAGTCAGGAACTATAGTCCTTAACAATGTCAGTATTGATCTCAAGATGTCTTAGACTTTGGCCATGTGTTTAACTTTACCTAGTCCATTTTAAAGTACTTTACTTTGCTATTTCAAGCTAATACTTGAAGGTTCGTGTTTTATTACACATCTAGGCTTTTATTCATTTACTACTGTAATAAGTGAATGATACAAATATATAATAGATAAGCTGTTTGGCTTCATTTACATATAGCAGACCCATTAGTTCTTTTCACTAGCAGACTATTCCTTGGAGACAAAGCCAATCTGTTTAATGCAGCAGTCCATTAGCAGTTGTCTGCACAGGAATTTCTAATGTCAGCTTTCAGCTGTCAGTTTATAAATATAGCCTTTATGCAAGGAGAACTTTTATTTCTGCAAAGTATATATTGAAGTGCAAGTTAGACAGAATTACTGTTTGTATGTTTGTGTAATTTTCTAACAGGTAAATGCTGTTCCTTGTTATGGACTGTATTTATCATATCTGATCTTTAAAGGAAAACTATACCCCCAGAATGAACACTTAAGCAACATAGTTCATATCATATTAAGTGACATATTAAAGAATCTTACCAAACTGGAATATATATTTAAGTAAATATTGCCCTTTTACATCTCTTGCCTTGAGCCACCATTTTGTGATGGTCTGTGTGCTGTCTCAGAGATCACCTGACCAGAAATACTTAAACTCTAACTGTAACAGGAAGAAGTGTTGAAGCAAAAGACACAACTCTGTCTGTTAATTGGCTCATGTGACCTAACATGTATGGTTTGTTGGTATGTTTGTGAGTACAGTGAATCCTACGATCCCAGGGGGCAGCCCTTATTTTTTAAAATGGCAATTTTCTATTTATGATTACCCAATGGCACATACTACTAGAAAGTATATTATTATGAAAATGGTTCATTTACATGAAGCAGGATTTTACATATGAGCTGTTTTATGCAATATCTTTTTATAGAGACCTACATTGTTTGGGGGGTATAGTTTTCCTTTAAAGCAAAATGTTCACATCTTTATTATTAGTTAATAGTATGAATGTTAAGGCAAAGCGTGGTGCTCACTAGCGATGAGAGAATTTCTCCTGTTTCACTTCACTGAAAAATTTGAGAATTTCCCGGAAAATTCGCTAAATGGCGGAAAATTCAAGAAAATTTGGGGAAACAAAAAGTTCGCAGAAAAATCGTGAAATTCAAACGTTTTCACAAAAAAATCTTGAAATTCGAATGTTTTCACAAAAAAATCTTGAAATTCAAACGATTTCACTAGAAAAATTGTGAAATTCAAACACTTTCACAAAATAAATCGTGACAATCGAATATTTTCACGAAAAAATCGTGAAAATCTGAAATTGACCGAACCTAATATATAATGAATCATTATAGGAAGCAAAAACAGGCTATTGGATTTATTTAATGTTTACATGATTTTCTAGTAGACAAGGTATGAAGAACGAAATTACGGAAAGATCCGTTATCCGGAAAACCCCAGATCCAGAGAATTTTGGATAACAGGTCCCATACCTATAAATAAAAAAGTAAAAAGTAAGAAGTAATCCAAGCAGATGCCCTTACGTTACAGAAGTTTCTGGGCATTCTGCTTGAGAAATGCCAGGCCAATATAAGTTTTTAGTTAGCCGGTGTCTGGTACGTTTCACTCCCTGGTGTCCTGCTAAGGGAGTTTTGTGGGCCAGTCGTAACAGTTCCATGCGGTATGCCTGTTGGACAATTAGTTTAGTTGTCATCCTGCTGTCCATTCTGCTTCTTAACTCTTTCCCTTAGGACTGCTAGAGTGGGGTCAGCTCCTTGGGCATCCCTAAAATTGGTGCATGTTGAGTCATTAGAAGGGGTGCATAAGTCATTGACTATGTTATCAATGGTTACCTGTCCAGTTGAGTTGGAGAGTCTCATCCCTGTAGGAACATCGATTGCTCCCACTTGTGGTTTGGTCTGTGTAATGCTGCAGCGGATGTCACATACATCGTTTCCCACCAACTGTGGCTGGCAGTTGGTCCATGACTCCCACAAGATACAGGGTGGGCCCATTACCAACATCTAGGGTGACCCTGGCCACAGGAATCTCCCTCTTAGTGCCACATGCTAAACGGATACAGGCTGTACGTCCACTAACAATGTCTATAGGTAAGAGGATATGTGGCTCCACCAAGGTGATATAAGCTCCAGAGTCCAAAAAGCCTTCAGCAGGTTTACCGTTTATTGCCACTGGGATAATGTGGTTAGAACGTTGTTGCTTATCCTTCCAGTGGACCCCCAGTATCATGTATTCAGTAAGGTTTGAGGTGTCAGTGAAGTAAGGCTCTGATGCACTTTGGGTGTACTTCCAAACAGTCTGACTGCTTGCTGCTGAGCCATGGAGCCTTCTTGTGCAAGAGCAGCCACTGGTCGAGGTGTGGGCACACCAGAAACTTTGGGAGGATGTGGGCACTGTGCTTGCAGATGTGAGTTGGATCCACAGTGAAAACAATTCCTAGTAGCAGTCGAGGGGGGGTGTGCAAGGGGCCAGGAGGTCCTTGGTATATTTTGGGGAATGTGTGGTCCACGTATTGCTCTATCTTCGCCACGGGGTAGACCAGCTGAAGGCATAGGGTTAACTAGTAGGCGCCGAGCCTGGGCTTGTCCCTCAAAGCATTTATCGCCCAGTTTTGCAGCCTCTTCTAGGGTTTGGGGAAGCGATCCCACGCCCATCCCCTAACACTTGGGGGGCACACTTTTCTAAAAACTGTTCAAGTATGCATACCCATTGATCAAAGGCTCTCCTCAGTTTGTTCCCGAAGTCCCAGAAGGGACTGGAGATAAGTCTCTGAGGATATGGCATAGTTATTTAATAACACTTTCTTTACCTCTTCATAGTTGGCAGGTAGGTTGTGGGTATGGAATATCCCGATAGGTATCATTGGCCTTCCCTGCAAGTTTGCCAGCCATTATCTTGGTCCACTCAGTTTTGGGAACTGCATAGTCCTCACACATGATCTCAAAAGTTATTATATACCCATCAATGTTTTCTCTGCGATCATCAAAAGATGGAAAAGCAGCATGGGTACGTTTTACTACTGGCTTGGGATTTGCATAACTGATCTCCTGATGGGGATACCTTTGGTCAGATCAAGGCCCCATGGCTCTCTTGGATGGTTAGTTCCAGCAGTTTCAGGCGCTCAGCCCAAGTGAGATCAGCACCCAAAGCAGCCAGCCGTGAATGATAATGGATTATAGTAAGATCTTCCTCAAATGGGTTGGGAGTAATACCTTGAGCTGCGGCTTCTGACTCCAGATCTTCATTGTTCCAGTTGTGGGTTTGATCACTTTTGAGGTTGGACTGTGGTTACATGCTCCAACAATAAATCTGCCACATCTGGTTGGTTTGCCCAATGATTCCTGATGTGTTGTGCTATCAGTGCAGCCATCTGGCCCTTTGTGAGTCCTTCGGGATCAATTTCTCAGCTACGACATAAGCTTTTTAGGATTGGAAAACGCAGTTCATTAAGTTCATGTTCCATTTCTACCTGGTTTATTCTGGGATGATCTTCTGGAGCATTCTATCCCACTGCTGCCACCAGTGTGAAGTTACCCTTCATACTCGCCAGCAGGTAACTCTCAAAATGCTTTATTGAAAAGAGTGGTAGAAATATGTGAACTGAATGTAACTATTGGTGACTTGATAACAGTGGCATGAATAACGCATGCCCAACATGTATATGACAAAATAGTGGCAACAACAATTTGCAATCCACATTTCAGTCTCTCTGGGTGGTTATTAGGGATTTGAAGCTGTTGTAACCACTCACAGTGATGCAGCAATAGATTCCCTGTGTAGCTGGTGATAATGGTGAACATGAGGGGGCACATTTACTAAGCTCGAGTGAAGGATTCGAAGTAAAAAAAACTTGAATTTTGAAGTATTTTTTGGGTACTTCGACCATCGAATAGGCTACTACGACCTTCGACTATGACTTCGACTTTGATTCGAATGATTTGAACTAAAAATCGTTCGACTATTCGACCATTCAACAGTCGAAGTACTGTCTCTTTAAAAAAAAAGATTTTTCCTTCGATCGTTGATCGTAGGATTTGTGGTAAATCCTTCTAATTCGATATTCAAATCCATAGGATTTTACTTGGAGGATCGAAAAACCGTCGATATTCGACCCTTAGAAAATGTGCCCCGAGGTGTAGTTCTAACCAGCGGCCACAGGGGGGCAGCAAGCTGTTTCACACTGACATAATCCAACACATGTAAAGTCTGCACAGTATAGTTCAACAGAGAACACAGTATAATTCCATAAACTCTCCTCAAGATGTGCCAAGCACAAGGGCAGTGCAATGTGTGGGCACAGACAGGGTGCTGGTAGTAGAAATGCCAGAGGGTGATATGTAGATGAAGGCCAGAGAAAATGCAGCACTTTGCTCTCATTCTGCTCTCACACTGGGATGATGTGTTGGCTTTATGGAGCAGCCCATCACTGGCACTGACCTGAATAACCAACAGTTTCCACTGTCACACTTTTATGAGTCTCTGTGCAGCGTGGGACCGAAGCCATCCGTGCTCCTGAGTCTCCTTCAGTCTCTCTGTATATCAACTCCACCCACTTCCTCTCTCAGGGCGATGTCACTTCCACATTGTCTTTCCCCACCCTCAGGGACAGCCTCTCGCTGGGATTGGCCAGTTAGACAGGGATGACAGTTCCTGACAGGCAATGACTAAGTTTTGTTCAGTTCAGTGATCAGGTGATGTGACTCTGTCCATATAAACATCACATGGCTCCCCCCCTCCAGCTGCCCAACTGTTGGGTGGAGCTGAGGGGCATTTGGCAATGCTAAGAGTCAATCCATATCTTCCTGGCGAGACAGACCGTCAGTGTTGCCTTGCTCTTTGCCGATGCGGTGTTGGATTGTGAATGTGTATGGCTGTAGGGTTAAGCTCCACTGTAGTAGTTTGTCATTGTCCCCACAAACTAAATGGAGCCAATTGAGGGGATTATGATCACTAATAACAGAGAAGTCATGGCCATACAAGTATGGCTGCAATTTTTCCACTGTAGCGTAGGCTAATTCCCAGGTTAACAGCTTTCTGCTGAGAAATATATCTGGGTGCTCTTCCCCTTTATTATTGACTTGGGAGAGAACTGCTCCAATTCCATATGTGGAAGTGTCGGTTTGAACAAGAAATCTTTTAGTAAAGTCTGGAGCCGCAAGGACCAGGGAACAGGAGAGAACTGACTTCAGTGTCTTCATTGCAGTTTCACATTCAGGTGTCCACTGTATAGTCCTTGCCCTTTTCCGACTGGTGAGATCTGTGGGGGGTTTGACAATAGAGCTGTAGTTAGGGATAAACTTGCGATAATAATTAGCAGTCCCTAAGAAAGTCTGAACCTGTTTCTGTGTGCAGGGAGTAGGCCAGTGAGTTTACAGCCTCAACTTTAGCAGGATCTGGTCTTAGGTGCCCCCACCCACATGGTGGCCTAAATAGTGAACTTCTGCCATGACTAACTCACATTTGTCCGGGCGTACGGTAAGGCCTGCACAGCATATACTGCCCAGCACCTGTTTGAGGTGGGTAAGATGCTATCCCCAAGTTTTGCTGTATATTATATCATCAAGGTATGGGCAAAGTCTTGGCCGTCCCCCATTAGTTTGGGGATGATATGGTGAGGAGTGGATGACTTTGACTCCACATCGCTGCCAAAGACACTGCAGGATTTGAGACATGAACGGAGGACCCTGATCTGATAGGATTTCACTAGGGAATCCCACCCTGGATAATATGTGGATCAGGGCATCTGCGACAGATATAGCATCAATGCGACAGAGTGCCATTGCCTCTGGGTAGCGAGTTGCATAATCTACAACCATAAGGATATATTGGTTCCCTGTGCGGCTAGGCTTGGACAGTGGACCAACCAAGTCAACTGCAACTCTCTGGAGGGGTTCATCTATAATGGGTAGAGGTTGTAATGGCTGCCTCCACAAGTCCCCAGCTTTCCCCACTCTTTGTCATCCTTCACAAGTGCGGCAGAATTTGGTTACGTCTTGAGAAATGGAGTAGGGAGGAATAGGGAACGAAGGATGCCTTCAAAGCAGCTCTATCTACCAGGCAGATAACAACCCAGCCACACCCTCCTCCTAGGCTAAACACACCTACCCCAGCTGATTAGTCAGTACACTCTAGCATTGGTTTCAATGAAGTTGCCAGATATGTAGTGTGTGATAATGCACCCCCTACTGTAATTTATAAAGATATTAAAAGTCACCGAGGAGTTACGTGACCATATAAAAGCACGAGGCCGCACAGGTCACGTAACTCCGAGGTGACTTCCAATCCCAAACTTTCGGTTGGGGGTGCATTATTCATTATAATCTACAGTGTTTCTATGTATGTGTGTGCCATACTCTGCCTGCCCTATGCTCCCTGTGTTTGCCCTGCTCTGCCTGTGGAACATAACACTGGTATTTGTTCTGGGGGTTTGCTAACATTTGAAAATTATTGTTAGGGGCCCCTAAGGTGTTTAATCATGTGCTGGGGGGGGGTGCTGTGTTATCCACAATGGAGGAGGCATATCGATTTAAGGGTATGTCTTAATATGACAACTTTTTTTACATTTGAGTGGTGTGATATCCCTGCAGTGAGCACTGACCATTTGTTTTTTTGGTGTGCTACCATAATTAATGTGGACATGGTCTTGTAGTAACATGGGTGTGGTTTAAAGTGAGTTTGGTTTAAAAACAAGGAGTGGTTAACACTGGCTTCCATTATGGGCCCTCCACCATGTAGGCCAGACAAATTCCGGCCCTCTGTACCATGGAAGTTGGATAGCACTGCTTTAAGGCAATGGCACATGACATTTTTGTCTGTGGTAAATATATGCTACTTCAGGCGACACAGCATCCCTAGTTTCCTTTCCACCCTCAGTAATGTGAACCGCAGGTGGGGAAACATGGGCATCACTTCCACTTTCCAAACTAGCCTGAAATTGTCTCATGAGAAAACTTTAGGCTACTTTGCAGTGTGTATGTTTTCTGGCCAGTGATTCAAAGTACTGCCAGTCAGAAGTCAACCAGGATTTTTGTTTTGCCCGAGGAAGCAAAAATGTACTTAAGGGGATGGTTCACCTTTAAGTTAACATTCAGTATGTTATAGAATGGCTAATTATAAGCAACTTTTAAATTGGTCTTCATTATTTATTTTGTATTGTTTTTAAATGATTTGCCTTTTCTTCCTGACTCTTTCCAGCTTTCAAATGGGGGTCACTGAAACCAATTGCAAATTGTCTCAGAATATCACTCTTTACATCATACTAAAAGGTAACTCAAAGGTGAACAACCCCTTTAAAACATCCCATGTGCCATTGCCCTTAGTGTTTTAGCTGTAAATTAGGAAAATACAAATAATTATCCAGAGGGTGGAAATGGATGCAGAAAAGTTATGCAAATAAAAAAGCTGAGTACATTAAAAAGGGAAGGAAAGGGGAAGAACAAATATAGGGCAGTGGAGAGAAGATCATATGATAAGTGGGTGTATATGAGTTATCTGCCTGGTAGATAGAGCTGCCTTGAAGGCATCCTTCGTTCCCTATTTTACTCCACTCAAATGTCCTATAGCTGGTTCTCAATTTGTATGTTTAAAAAAACCTAGAGAAAATGATCAGGATTTATTCTTTCCTGTATCTTTCTTAGAGTAAAATGTTCAATGACAGCAGAGCACCCTCTCCTGGAAACGCTGCTCCTCTTTTTTTAAAGAAGTGTAATGAGTGAAATGAAATGTCCAATAGTCAGCTTCTAAACTGTTATGAACATTCCTGGCTGGAATGAAAGGGATACTGTCCACATTGTTACCTCCTTTCATTACTGTACCATTAAATGGTTTATGCAAGCTTTAATAGAGTTCTCTTATTTTCCGTTACAGGTTTGCATTGTGTATACTACTATTGATTATAAGGTCAATGCAGCTGTTTATTTTGCCTCAACTACACTTCCTCATCTCTGACATTATCATTGCTAAATCAGCCACAGGCGTTCCAAGCAGCAGCATAATAAATGTCAATTAGCAATTCAGATAAAGGCTGATTGATCCTGCTTTGTCATATGGAACACCGTATTCTGTATCTTGAATCCCTGCCATAAAGCAAGATAGGGATTCTATTGTTTGCCAGAAAGGAAATAAAAGCAGTTACATGAGCATCAGGAAGCTGATTGCCCTTGCAGACATAAAAAAGTGACATATTTTCCAGCAGTCAGGCAAAGCATTTTCTTCTAAAACACAAATAAAGAAAACAAAATCTTTATAATCTGACAATAGTATCCCTTTAATGGTGTATTAGCAATGGTACAGTGAATTTCTAGTTTTCTTTTTCTGTGTATACAGAGCTGTCAACATAGACAGCTGTCTTGCTCGGGGATTGTGGGCATGGCTCAAGGGGGGTCTTCCTATGGCATGCACTGAATGTGCTCTGAGTGTGCACAGTGATCAAACCGTAGAAATTGAATACGTTTCGCAAGACCGCGAGGGAGGGTGGGGAAATAGTCAACTCTGTCTGTAGTATTGTTTATATAAATAGAACAAAATGAGCCAACCCCTTCCCTCACCTTGTTCTATTATGAAGTGATGTATTCTAGACAGGGGCGGATTAATACACAATTATTATTTCTATTTTCTTTTTTTTTAGAAAGAAGGCAGGCACCTTGGGTTCCAAGATTCGTATAAGGATGAAGCACACCGGTTTTGTTTGGCACGTGATGTGTGAGGTATTTAAGGATTTCTTCTTCACTAATGTGTATTGCACCTGAGGAAGGGGTTATGCCCTAAAGCTTGTGCTTTGAATTTCTGCAAATAAATGTAACCAAGGCTTAACTGCCGAACAAAACTGCTGTGCTTCATCCTTATACGAATCTTGGAAGGTATGTTGGACTTGGGAGCGGTCTGGGATTGAATGCACCCTATATGAACAACTAAGTGAGTGGTATGCGGCAAGAAAGAATTGTGAGGCACCTAGGGTTGCCACATTTTGGCCCCTATAACTCTGGGCAGGGGGTGGGCCATGACATAATGGGGGCGGGGTCATGACTAGACAGGGCGGGTTCGAGATGTAACAGGGAAGGGGCTATGACGTGGTGATCGATATTGTGAATTATAGGGAATCGGGAAACCGGGCAGGTAGTTTTGACCCAGATAGCCCTTCAAAAAAATGGGTTGTATAGATAAAAACCAGACAGGTGGCAACCCTACAGGCACCTGAACCCAACAGGTGCAGAGGGCGGCTTGCTGCCCAGCCACATCCCTAAGGAGCTCGCTCATGTGTAGCTGGCGCCAGGACCATGTGGCTGCAGGGGGGCGTACACGCCATAAGAGCCAGCAGTGGGACCATGCGGCCTTGGGGCGCCACTATTCAAGATCCGGCCCTGGCAGAGAGCTTGAGTTCATGTGTGCCTGGATCTGCACTCATCCGGACCCAGCAGTAGCCTAGAAGGAGGGCCTGTGTGGTAATAGCCTAAGGGCCCCATGTGCCATTAATCTGCCACTGATTCTGGGTATTTACTGTAAGTCCCACTCCTTTCCAGGGAATCTGTGCACCATCCAGGTCCCAAGTCTCAGAATTCATTACTTCACAATGGAACAAGGTGAAGTAGAGGTTTTTACTAGCAGTGTATGGGGAGGGGGACAAATTGATCTTATGAGTAACAGGGCTTCCTTTCAATCTGTAGAATCGGGTATAGCTGTGCATTTATATTCATTTTGGGAAGTTCACTGTACCTTTTATACATAAGCCCAACTGCATGAGCTCAAGTAAAAAATGGGGATATATTCCCTGTAATGAAGCCAGTGGAGCCTTTTCTACTTTCTAATCCTTTTATAAAGCCTGCAGGCCTTTGAGCCTCTCAATGGTGGAAAACTCTAGGGAAAGTCTAACCAAGGCCAATCTTAAGCGTTGCTGCACTCTAGTGGTAAAGCAAAGTAGTTAATCCTTTTATGTACACACTAGATTAACCTGCCTCCAGGTTTTTGGAGTGTGGGTGGAAACCAGAGTACTCTGGGGAAATCCATGCAGACACGAGGAGCATTAGATAGATAGACAGGTGGATAAATGATAGATAGATAAATAGATAGATAGATAGATAGATAGATAGATAGATAGATAGATAGATAGATAGATAGACAGACAACAGAGGGTACTCACAGGATTTAAGGATAAAAACAAAAAGAAGATTTTTTTATGTCTCAGTCTCACAAAAATGATTACTGGGGAAAAATGTGTCATAAACATCAAATCAATGAAAATGAGTACCTTGCTTCCTAAAACCAGTTACGATTCAGTTTTAGATATTGTCACATGGGTTTCAAACATACATTTTTTATTTAAATAACAGCAGCTTATACACTGGCACACAAACTGCTAAATTTGTGAAATAAGGTTAACAAATGATTGGTCTTCAACAGGTAGAATCTCTTACTTGGTATTGTGATCAGCTTTTCTTTTTCTCCATTTACCAAAATATTAATGACAAGGATCAGTTAGTAATATAACAATAACATGTCCTATTCATTGGAATTTTGGAACACCTTTCAGTCAACGGTGACAACTGACATTTTTGACTACATTATTTTTCTTGCAGTCTAATACACTTAAGCAAGCATGACCGTTCGGCCAACTCTTCTTGGCGTTGTTGAAAACTGCCCTTTAGTCTTGAAAGTGGAGAACCTATCATTGAGTGTTACATTGGTCTGCAAAGAAAAAAGTATAGTCTTGAACTGAAACATACACATGCAATGATCACAGATTATTTAGAAATCAATGTTATATAGCCCATGGTATTTAGGCTATTGTTAAGTACAGCTCCCATCATTGCCAACTTGCTGCTTTTAAGTGTTATACAGCAGTCATAAGTCATTAATTGGGGAATGTAATAAAAGTCGCAAAGAGCAAAACAATTTGCACAATTAAGAATAAAAATGTGAATTTCGCAATGTAATATTCTTCCTTAAACTGTTATTGCATTGCGAATTTTAATTACACATTGCGAATTTTCACTGTGCTTTGCCCACTTTTAAGAAGGCGAAGGTGTCGTAATCTTTTGGAGCAAACATAACGACTTTTTCAGTAAGAAGTTTTATTACATTCACTGCGCACTGACGCAAACTTTAGAATTCGAAAACCTTCTTCCACTGACGAAAGTGGTCGCTAAACAGTTTGCTCCAAAAGATTACGACACCTTCATCTTCTTAAAAGTGGGCAATGCGCAATGAAAATCGCAATGTGCAATTAAAATTCGCAATTACAGTTTAAGGAAGAATATTAAATTGCGAAATGCACATTTTTATTCTTAATTGTGCAAATTGTTTTGCTCTTTGCAACTTTTATTGCGGGTTCGCAAAAGCTATATTAAATTCGCGCAAAAAAATTTGTTCGCACAGAGGCATAACTTTTCGCATTGCGAATATTTTTTTCTGTTACCAACTTTTATTACTTTCCCCCAATAGATTTGAAAATACAATACAGTGTGTCATTTAGTACATATTATTTAGAGGTATCTTTTTATTCTCATATTGTTTTTCCTCAAAGGAGACTGCAGAGAATGTTTATTGTGTTTGTTTCAAAAAATTCTTTGTTTGCCATTTGGCATTTTATGCAAAGTCTGAGGCTTTATTCATAGAAGAATACACATTCAGTTCAATCTGTTTATGACCACAAAGGAATGCTGTTTTACGGATGTTTATGTACAGTGCTTCTCCTGAAGCAATACATATGGAATCTCTCAAAAACATATATATACATTTGAACATGCAATGAAACCTCAATTTTACATCCCCTCATTTTAAGTTTTCCCTCATTTTACACTGTTTTTTGTGATCTTAACTACTTCCATCAATGAACAAAGCTTCCCCATATGAAGCCATCACTTAACTAAATGATCACTAAAATAACCACTGAAACAATAATAATCACACTAAAACAAATGTTCCCCATATACAGTAAAACCAATGATAAACTCAACTACTCTTATCAGTAAACAAATGTTTCCCAAATACAGTAAACCCAATGATAAATTAAATGACTTTCATCAATTAACATATGCTCCCCATATATTATAAAAAAAACGATGCATACACTGATTCCTCTAGAAGTGTTTTGGCACTAAGTAACCCATGGTAACCTATAAGACGCTTGCATTTAAACAGGTGACCAGTAAATTCTACCTGCTGATTGGTTACTGCCCCTGGGTAAACTGAGTGCCTTTTATTACATAACCCCCATGTGTATATTAATGAGTCTCAAATCCATTTATTCTAAAGCTATAGGCAGGGTGCATTCCATGAGCTTTAACTAAACATGGCACATAACTCACTGCTAATTAGAGCATTATCAGTATATTATCAGTGTAATCGACTACTCGAGTTAATGTAGTGTAATTTATCTCTATTTTCTTCTCTGCTGTTTCTGACAATTGTATATATTTTCATGATGTGGACTTAATGTTATTCCCTGCCTTTTGACTGAACAATATTGAGTGCAGTGGAAATAAATAGTTCTGTATCTCAGATGAAAAAACAATTAGGGGTTATGTAATAAAAGGTGCTACGTTTGCCCAGGAGCAGTACCCCAAAGCAACCAATCATCAGGTAGCTTTTCCTGTTCACCTGTTTAGAAGCAAACATCTTATAGGTTGCTATGGGTTACTGCTCCTGGGTTGTGATGGGCGAATTTATACGCCAGGCGTGAATTTGCGGTGAATTCCCGCGATTCACCACCGGCGAATACATTTGCGAAACCGCCGTGAAAATTCACCAGCGTCAAAAAAAATGGACGCCGGCGTCCGGTATTTTGGACGCCGGCACATTTTTGTTATAACGAGACGCTGGCGCCATTTTCGCAAATTTTTCGCCATTTTGCAGGAAATTCGCAAATTTTTCGGCGAAACGATACGCTCCAAATTCGCCTATCACTACTTCTGGGCAAACATAGTGCCTTTTATTACATATGGGGGTTAGAGCTGTAAAAATCATGCATTTCAGCCAAGGTTCCAACAATATAAATAATAGGATGGCAATTACGTGTTTACACCAAATCTCATCTATTTCATAATTCATTGTGCAACCTTTGGACAAAAATTCCTATGTCAGTATTAATATGGGTGGAAAGTAGCATCCATATATTTGTATTGGAATGGCATGACTTTGGAGCGGCTATGTAATGAGAATCTGAATTAATTATATAATGTATATATACACTAAATTGGGAGTCTGTAAACACAGGTAACTGACAGCAGAAGCATTTGGATCAACTTTAACAGTTGCATGTGCAGTAACAGAGCATGTGCAGTGAATCAGCATAAAAGAAGATGGCGAGCAACTGGGGGCATTTTGGGAGGCACAGATCTTCCCTATTAAATGACTGGGGTTTCCTTTGGGCTGGTACAGAACCCCAATACATAATTTGCAATATTGCTACCATACTTCTTTGTTAAAGGGATACTGTCATGGGAAAACATGTTTTTTTTCAAAACGCATCTTTTAATAGTGCAGACTTATGCACTGAAATCCAATTCTCAAAAGAGCAAACCGTTTTTTTTAGATCCAATTTTGAAATCTGACATGGGGCTAGACATGTTGTCAGTTTCCCAGCTACCCCAGTCATGTGACTTGTGCCTGCACTTTAGGATGGAACTATGTCCTGGTAGGCTGTTATTTCTCCTACTCAATGTAACCTGAATGGGACCTGAATTTTACTATTGAGTGTTGTTTTTAGATCTACCAGGGAGCTGTTATCTGGTGTTAAGAAGCTGCTATCTGGTTACCTTCCCATTGTTCTTTTTTTAGACTGCTGGGGGGGGGGGGGTGATATTATTCAAATTGCAGTACAGCAGTAAAGAGTGACTAAAGTTTATCAGAGCACATGTCACATGACCGGTGGCATCTGGGAAACTGACAATATGTCTAGCCCCAGATTTCAAAATTGAATATAAAAAAATCAGTTTGCTCTTTTGAAAAATAGATTTCAGTGTAGAATTCTGCTGGAGTAGCACTATTAACTGATGTATTTTGAAAAAAAACATGTTTTCCCATGACAGTATCCCTTTAAGCTTTGCATTTCCTTTAAATGATTGCATGTATAACCTGTTACTGTCTCTTTATTCTTCCTTAAAAAACAACAACTAAGGGGAGCACTCTTGCACCTACTCTTAAGAGTTAATGATCCCTTCAATAGTCATTTTATTTATGACAAGATACTTTATATCATAAAGAACCAAATTTCATTGCGCTCATCTTTTCCTCATTCTGTTAATGCTGAAATTCATTGGTCTTAGAAATCCCTTACTGAGTTACATTCTGCCAAAGAGCATGTATAGTTGCATTAAATTACACCATCGTCATTTGTACATTAACAGTATAAATAATGTCAGTGTGTCTTAAGTACACAGAAAAGAGCCATTTGCAAAGGATAATTCATAATAAATTGCATAATGCCTACTCACGTGATTGGCCATTGCACGGAAATTAAATCTCAGTGGGACTCCCTTTGGAGGTGGATCTGTGGACTTAGCTGTTTGTTTCCTAAATCTCCCTTCAGAACCTTTATTTGCTGGCCTGCCAAATCTACCAAAGAGAGAATTTTAAATATTGAATCACTCATCCGTCTTACATATATATATATATAAAAAAAAAAAAAAAACAGTTTATCCAAGTGATATCAAAACAAAAGAATGTAGGGGTCCTTTACAACCATTAGCACAGTTGTGGTCACATTAAACTCACATTCATTAAAGGTACTTGCCTCCTGTTCCAAATCAATGTAGTTGTCCCTACTGAAACGGGAACCCTGCCGGGTTGCCGTAGAATCCTGCATCAATCGCCATAATTACGCCAAAAGAATAGGGTGCACACGTCATTAGCATGCCAAATGGTGGAAATTACACCATTTTCAATGTAATGGAGTGCAACTGCACAAATTCTAACACATAGGCCACAACTGCATCAGACTCAATCCTCCCTGGTGACTGCAACAGCATTGGAATTCCAAGACCAAAAAGTAGTACTCCACTTACTTTTTCATTTGGCTTGCTTTGGGATTTTGAACAGAAACTGTTAAAGTTGATCCAAATGCTTCTTCTCTTTGCCATCTGTGCAGGAAAGTAAGATATGCATTGATTTCCAGTCCATATGTTACTCTTTATAATGAAAAATCAGGAGTTTCAATACCTTCTTGCGTATGTTCTTGGAGTTATTTGTTTTGTAAGCTGAAACCAACAAAATATTCTATTACTATTGTTATTCAATGGTACAGCCTCTGTCGGTGCAGTTTTTTTTATACTCCTGAAGAAGTAAACATTAAGCTATGTGACCAAAATATCAGTTTATGAAGTACATATACAGTAAGTAGTAAATAGGATGGGTTCAGTTTTGTAATAGATTTTGTAAGGGATTTCCATGAAAGCAGAAAACCATTTAGATAAGAATTGTTGTAAACTTACTCCTCTGCTCTGGTTGACTACATTTGATTGTTGCTGCCTCTTTGCCAAATTGAACTGTGACCGTCTGTTCTGTGTATTAATTCTTCTGTGAAAAATAAAATGCAGTTAGATCCTTAGGATTTTGACTATGTCCCAGGAGACTTGTGCCCTTGTAAATGTTTCAGATTTTCAAACTGGCCAACTGGACAGTAATGTGAATATTGCCTTCACCAGAAATCATAAGATCCTGGCATACTGTAACAAAATCATTATACAGTACTTTATGCTAATTTATCATGACATGTACTGTATGGGTGGCAATTATTTACTCCCTTTAATATTGTAGGACGTGTGTCATGAACTTGTGAGAAGAGTCACAGAGGCAAAAATTGTTTTCAAATTACAGCAACTATCAGGCCTGCTGATATCAGAAAGGATGTTGCAGATACGTGGCTGCTGTTCTTCCATGTTAAACAAGAAAGTTGATTTCAAATGCAGATTTTAAAACTTTTTAAATTAATTAGCAGGTCTGAAAGGTGCAGGTCCTCTACTGTATGCTATAATTAATGCTGGGAATAAACAAAATAAGCTGCCATTGCTTTTGATGACCAGTACATCTTAAGGTGGCCATAGACTCAAAGATCCGCTCGTTTGGCGACATCGCCAAACGAGCGGATCTTTCCCCGATATGCCACTAACGGCATGGCTATAACGGGGGTAATTCGAACATTCGGCCGTATGGCCGAACGATCAAATTACGATGCTCCAAGGGGCTCCGACGGGTCGGTCGGTTAAAAATCAAACCTTCCCGATCAATATCGTGGCCAGATATCGATCAGGAAGACCTGTCAGAAGCCCCCATTCACGGGCAGATAAGCTGTCAAATCGGTCCAAACGACCGATATCGGCAGCTTTATCTGCCCGTGTATGGCCACCTTTACTTTCATGTTGAGACTTCGGACTAAGCATTTGTTGAATTGTGGGTATGGAAACTATTTAGGACATGTAAAATGGCTCTAAAAACCCTGGGGCATATGAAGAAAAAGATTATAGCCTGGGCAGAATTACCTGCAATTGCCTTAGAAAGGGTCACCTAAGAATACATTTGCTGTGAAATCATTATAGTCTGTCTCATGTATGTTTCATACATGCAATTATTAAAGGATTGAACCCTCATATTGTATGCTCTTTCAAACTATAGGCTTTGTTGTAGGTAGCTATAGTCAATTCATCACTCTCCAGATACTGCTGAAATGTTGTACACATGCCAACATTCCTCTGAAGTAAATAATATTTCCACCACTGCTATAACAGATATTTAATTTACAGCCCACCAGCAGTTGTTGAGTACAATGCTAATATTTTTGGCTGAAAATATGAAGAGCTTTAAGTTGGCCATGCATACAAAGATCTGCTCTTTTAGCGAGGTCACCAAATGAGCAGATCTTTCCCCAAAATTCCCACCTTGCGGTGATCTGATGCAGTCCTCATCCTGCATGATTTGTAAACCTGCATGATGAAGATCTGCCCAAATTTTGGACATTGGTCAGACAGGCCCATTATTTAAGATGCCAATTTGGCCCCTTTAGACTAAGTGGGCTGCTTGTCTGCCTGTGTATAGGGCCCTTAAGGTGGCTATACACGTGCAAATTAAAGCTGCCGATATGGGTCCTTTAGAACAATTTGCCAGGTTATCTGCCCGTGTATAGGGGCTTCTGATGGGTCTTCACGATCGATATCTGGCCACAATATCGGGAAGGTTTAATTATTTAGGCAATCGACCCTAAGGCCGAACGTTCGGATTAACCCAATATAGCCCTGCCATTGGTGGGCATATCGGGGAAAGATCCGCGCGTTTGGCAATGTCGCCAAATGAGCGGATCTCACAGTGCATGGCCAGTTTAATGCAGTCCTCATCAATTGATCCAGACCAAGTAAAATATGCAGAATACATGGACAGAGCAGCTTCCACAATATTCTGGTAGTATACCTGTTTAAGCCTTGAACAGGTGTAGAGGCTGGTCTATAACCTTTCTGGCGTTGCTGACGATTTCCCCGAGTTTGTGGTTGCCTTTGGCTGTTTGGTGTTTCCTGTAAAGACAATTAATTTTAAGATAATAATAATCTAGTATTCTTGTCCCTATACAAGGCCTTTAATATTACCATCTCTTGCTGGCTCTTTAGAAGGAGTTGCTTAAATGGGGCAAGGTAAACACCTGAGATGGCATGAACTTGGTATGACAATCTGCACCAGCAGAAAAATATTTAAGCTCTGTCCAATACCCTTTCCTTCTTCCCTTTGACTTACTCAGGCTGCAGAAAAAGATGTTGCAGCCTATTCCTTGGACTAAGTGCAGGTAACAGACACGTGATACTTTACAACAGATAATGCAATGGCAAAAAGCACACGACTAACAGCAGAATGTAACCTTGTTTTAGCTTTTTTTGCTGCACGTCTTTGTTAACATCTGGAAAGGAACCCCAGATACTTTTTTGGCCTATACCTGCAAGCTCTGGCAACTGTCAGTATATTGCACAGTGGCATGGTGCCATTGCGTCAGTAATAAGTCACTGTAAATTTCCACTTTGAAATGCCAAACCACCTGGTCTGCTAGTATTGCATTGGTAAGTCATAAAACTCAGAGAGTAAAGCTGGCCATAGATGCAAAGATCCGATTGTACGAATCATCGTACGATCGGATTTCCCATCTCCGACCCCCACTAACCATTCAGATCAAAGTCTTACCAGTCAGATTAGTTAAAGAACAGATCAGCAATGTTCTGCCCCTGACAGCAATCGTACGATATCTATGTCCAACCAAAGCTAGTGACAGTCTCCCACTGAAAATCGTACGATCGGCAACACACGCAGAGATATTATCGGCAGCTGACAGAAATTTTCTAACCTGTCCGATCGACAAAACGACCGATCTCCGCCGGACGAAAAATGTCGGGACTCTCCACACACGGTCTGAATATCGTACGAATCCTCGATTCGTACGATCAGATCTTTGCGTCTATGGCCAGCTTAAGGCTGCAGTGATTGAGGAGAAATTACATTTGCATATTGTGTGCAGTTGTAATGGATCCTTGGGCAAAGGTCAAGTGTTTAACCATACTTTGCAACATTTTGCACTTTTAAAAGTTAATTTTTGCTACTCCTTCAATTCAGTTGTGGATACAAGGTTCAGCCATTTAGCACAAGATTTTTAGAATGGGCATGTTCAATGAATGGACACTCCTAATGGGCAATATGACAATAATGTACAACTTTCACAGTCGTTATCCAGCACACTTCAATACACTCCAAGTCATTAACTCATCAGGGTGCACGCAACAACGTATGTTCACCTTCACATACCTCTAATTCAAGTGTATATAGATTGCAGCACTCCAGGTTTTTCCATTAAAACCGGTGCTTGATAAAGGATCGTTTGTATCCAAAACGTCGCTATGCTATATTGGAATAAAAACGTTTTTAATGGAAAAACCTGGAGTGCTGCAATCTATATACACTTGAATAATGTACAACTTCCCATGACTCAAGGTTATTACACACATACAATCAGAGCAAAGTTAATTTAAATACCTGTTTATTTGAATTCTGACGGTTCAGGGGACTCACCCCTTTCAGCAATGCAGCTTTCCTTCTAGTTATAGGACCAACACCATTATTTTGCAAGTTAATTCCTGAATAGACCTGTTGTTTCAAGTACGGTCTATGTCTAAATCCTGTTGGACAAGAAAATACACATTGTAAGTTTTTTTTGCCATTGCTACTACATTTCCATACACTCGTTGCATTTTTAGTCTTGATGCAAAAAACATTTTAGACAAATATTACTATGTGGCCATATAAAAATTAGGGGTTTATTAAAAAAAAATCCAGTTTGGAGCTTCATGCTTTTTTTTTTTTTAGCAAATGATTGATTTTAAAATGCCATTTAATATTGCAGGCCAGACTGTCCCTATCATGTCCCATTACTTTCCCACCACATTCTCCCTCTGCCACCATGTAGAAAAAGTAAATTCTTCACACTACAAATTTGGCAACAAGTGCCAAGAACTAATAGACCATTATATTACGCTCAATGTATTCACTTACCTTGCTGATTTGTTTGCACTCCTCTGAAAAATCTCTTTTTAGGGAAAGATTTATTTCTTCTCTGCTGCCCTGATTGGTCTGAGGCAGGCTCATTTTGAAGTTTTATGATGTCATCTGCATTATGAAAAATTGATGCATTTATTTATTATTTAAAATTTGTATATTCCTATAATGAATGACTAACTACCATGACATTAGTATGTGACACTTGGTTAAGCACTGCATAAAAAAAGTGTATCATTCTAATTTAAATCTAATATTTGCCTTATATAGTGACATAGAACCAAATACTCAAAAAATAAAAAACTTAAGCAAATCTCTCTTGTCGCTCTACAAAGAGCTACACTGACTGCATCTATAAACTGCTAAGTGGCTCATTTACAAATGTGAATTCAAAGTGCAAAATTTGAGTAAGAAAAGACATTTTAAAGCCACAAGGCAGCAGTTTCCCAGAATTCCAGTGTAACTGCACATGCTAAATAGAATCCACTACAACTTGTGAGCAATGCAGCACTATGGGTTCAAATTAGAAAGCTATTAGCACACTTCTTGTGATTTGGTGCACAGTTTCTGAGTGGGGATGGCAGCACTTCCAGCTCTCCAATGCACTCAGTAAGGAAATGTAAGTTCAGATTCATTCGACGCAAGTCAGTCACATCCTTCGATGCAACCAGCTAAGTGAACCATTGAATTACCTTTAGACCCAGACTGGTAGTAGTTCCAAGGTTCTCCAGCATCCTTGCCTATTAAATGCAACTGCAGATGTTTGTCTTAACAAAATATTTATTTTTACCTTTTGTGCATTCTGAGTGAAGATACACGGGCAGCAAAAGAAGGGTACGGAGCGCTTCACAGAAGACAACACGCCAGAGGGGGTTTGTGCAGGGGGGTGTTTAAGATAAATGTTAAAACTGTTTACTTTGGTGCATCATTATAAGCAGTAAACTACTATTTTTCTCTAGTATGGAAAAACAAATATATTTCTTAACAAATAATTTATTTGTTCTTCTTTATCTTGATAGATTTTCCATATGACACATACATGTCTGCTGTAAATAATGGATGTGTAGAGCCATTAATGATAATTTTATGAGGTAGACAGAATTTTAATGCAGCTTCAGAATAGGAATATAAGTGAATGCATAATAAATATCAGCCCTTGTTATTTCATCCATCAACAAGACAGCTGTATACAGAAACAGGCTGCAATTATCTGTAAGAGCTGACTGAAGTCCTCCAAGTGACCATCCAGTGAAAACTGATACAGACCTTTTCTACCAGCAACTGCTTTTGTCCTTGCAGTGTAATCAAGTAGGAATCACAGCTGCCTCTCTTCAGATTCCTTCAATGTGTGTCACTATGTACAGCACTATACTAAGAAATTAACTGACTACAATTAAGAAAACATTGCATATGTTCAAATGCTTGTACCCTTCCAACTGTAAAAATGTCTTTGAATTTGTGGGCAGATATATGTTGATTGTTTATTGGTGTTATTATTATAATAATATATTGTATGGGCATTTTTCAGTGCACTATACTTTAAATTATACAGGGAATTATGTATTGTCTGTTGTAAGGACAGACGTTACAAATGAGTAGCTGATATTGAGGTGGTTCCTGAGATCAGTCAGTAAAGCTGTCGAGATGCTGCTATGAAGTACTGAAACTAACAGTATTATATAGTAATATATAGTATATAGTAATATTTAGTGCTGGTCAAAGGATATTATGTCACTAAGGAGTTCTGTCACCCATATACTGTATATCTCATGCAACTCTCTGATAATTTTGTATAGCCATTTAGTTTTTTAAACTATATTATCATTTTAAAATAGTTAAATTTTAATTAACTGATTTTTTAACTAGAATGTTTTGGAATATATTTTTTGGACTTGATATATGTGCCCTTTGAACTGGGGGCTATATTCCAAAAATTCTGGCCCTTTGGACAGGCCTTATAGACTGCAGCGATTGATCAGGATTATAATTTTAAATTTTAATGTATGACAAAATGTTCATGAATCTGATAAACTCACCTAACCTAAAGCCCCACAAGTTTAATGTCCTCAGACATCCCATCAGCAACTTCACTGTCATGCTCCACTCCCAGCACCAGTACCCATCCCTCTTGCTTACCCAAAAGTTTTACTGCCCATGGTGCTTCCATTGGACATCTGACATGCCTCACATGCATGACATTGATACTGCTATGTACAGCTTCCATCATATTTACTCCCATGCACAAATTCCAGTCTCTGTTTCCCCCTGCATTGAAACTCCCTTCACCCCAATATCCACCAGTTTATGTAACATATCCTTTGCTATTAACAACTTCATCACCTTTCCCGTAATATCATGCCCCATCAGTTTCATTTTCAAGGCTAATCCAGCACCACATCAATAGTAATGTCGACAGGCACAGAAAGGCCGATTTTTTAAAATTTGGATTTGTGTAATTTTATAGGATTTTTTGTACATCGTATAAACTCACAAATTAAAAAAATGAGAATGTAACCTTATTTATTCTATTATTATTTATATCTATTATTCAAATCTAAATGTAAAAAAATGTGAATAAAACTTTTTTTAATGGGTTGAGAAGCTATACAAATTGTGGAAAACTCTAATTGAATAAATAGTTTGCATTTTGCCTAGGACAGCTCCAATTGACTTTTACATGACCTCACAAGCTTTCACAGGCCACAGTTCACATTACAGTTTTTGGCATTTTCCCACTTAATAAATATAAAAATTTGTGTTTTTTAAACCATTAATCAAAATCCTAAAAAAATACAAACGTTGATAAATAACCTCCCCCAAGTCTTGAGTTACCACTTCTATCTGTACCACACTGCAAGCTGCTTTAAATTAATGCCTACCAATGTTGCTGTCTCTATTTATGCAATATCAAGCTTGTATATTGTAAAGTAATAACCCTTGTTTTTTTAACATATAGGTAACTGTCACTTTTAATAAAAAATGTATTTGCAATACAAGAAATCTCACTGTAACTCAGTTAAGAGTTACAGTTAAGAGTAAGAGTACTATTACTCCTGCCAATTATAATTCCTTAGGCCATTTTTAAAATATGGCTAAAACAGAATACATGCATTAAAATTTGTGTTTTTGCAGTAGTGTATAATCACCTTTTGTTCTGCAGCTGCAGGATTCTGATTAAAGCAACTGCCATCACAGTTATCATGCCCATTTCATGGAAACTAAGATAATGCCCAAAGGGTAAATAGAATGTTATGATGTTCAAAGAAACAAATGTCTTCATGAAAGGTCTACGAGCTGTCACTCTGTCTGAGAAGGCTAAGAGCTGCCACTGAATGCAAGCATGAGTGGTAATGCAAAGTGACACTGAGGACAGTGCTATGGAGGACTTGGCATGTTTAGATAAGCACTCGAATGCTTTCAGGTTAAATCAAGACTACAATGATGATAATTCCACATGAGCAGATATCTATCATTATATATTTAGGGAAACATATACAAAGGTTTGTTTGCTGAACAGTGTTATACGCATCACTATTCTGAGTTCATCATATACATTTATTTAAGAAAAAATATGACTATACTGAACTCTATCTATCTATCTATCTATCTATCTATCTATCTATCTATCTATCTATCTATCTATCTATCTATCTATCTATCTATCATCTATCTATCTATCTATCTATCTATCTATCTATCTATCATCTATTATCTATCTATCTATCTATCTATCTATCATCTTTCTTATATAATATATCTTTGAATACAAACCGACTTGAAATATACATTATTATACAGTAGATTGTACCTACTGGCTATCTATCTATCTATCTATCCATCTATTATCTATCTATCAATCTATCTATCTATCTATCATCTATCTATCTACATCTTTCTTATGTACTCTATCTTTGAATACAAACCGACTTGAAATATACATACTGTAGATTGTACCTTTGTGCAGTAAGACTGAGAAATTGACAATAGCTGTGCTTGAAAATGCCCAATACCAAATAATTTTATGTCAAAATTACTCAGCAACACCCATATAACTGAATAATCCATCCTTTCTAGTCCTATGCAAGGTTTTCATTAAGGGAATGTTATATCAGCTACAAACCTGTTACTGCATGATATCAGTTAGTAAATAATTGCCTCTTAGTTTGTGTCACGTGGTTACCAGTTATAACTTGCAGTAAAATATTAACTGATTAGTTTATGTGAACTAATCTGATCTAAAAAGTTGCTGCTGCTTCTGTTTTGAGATAAATAGCAAGTTCGTTGCAACATATCTGTGAATTATTATCTATAATAACCTGTTGTATGTTGCATACTTGTATTTTTGTGGGCCTGGTAACTGCTAATCACTTTCCTTATAACTTTATAATACACAAAAGCCATGAATATCTTGTAAATTATATCCTTATAAACGGTGAGTAGTGATGTCATCAGTTATAAACGGTGAGTAGTGATGTAATTTCTGTCACATGACTCACTAAAATTTGTGTATTATAATTAATAAAGTACCCCCAGTTGTAAAATATGAGGATATTATAAGTTACCTCGGAGTTCCATGACCTGTATAAAAACACTCGGCCTTCAGCCTCGTGTTTTTATATGGTCATGAAACTCCTCGGTAACTTATAATATCCTTATATTTTACAAGAGGGGGTACTTTATTCACTATATAATACACAGAAGTCATCAATATCTCAATATACTGTAATTTATATGCTTATAAATGGAGCAACTATGACGAATACTTATGTATACGTCATAGTTGTGTTTTATTTGTCTTATGATTTCTGTCTCACAAACAACAATCTTACATTTAAAACTCATTTTGAGTTTTTCAGAGCTCTTAAATACCACAATGAAAAAAAATGTATAGATTTGTTATTTAGTAAAATAAGAAGATTGGTCAATGGGCAAAAATTACTGTCTTCTCTTGTTGACAAAAAATAACGAGAGGTAAATCACCATTAAGGTCATTTATACAGTCCCCAATGTGTGTCTAATACCTGAAATTAGTGATGGAAAAATAAATTCGGCAGACACGAATTTGCGGTGAATTACCACATTTCGCTGCATGCAAATTAATTCACAAAACTGCAGCGACAATTCACCGCTGCAAAGTCTGCCGCGTCACAAAAAATGTGGCGCACGCAAAAATAGGTCCACGAAAATTATTCGGACTCTCATTGACTTTAATGCATTTGGACCAAATAATCGCACGTATAAAAATTGACACTCATGTCAAAATTGACGTGTGTCAAAATTATTTTGATGCCCATTGACTTCAATGCGTTTTGCGGATTTTGCACAGATTCGCCCATCACTACCTGAAATCAGTTATTTTTTGATGTCAGTATTATGGCAAGAAAAGATACTGAACTTGCTGATAACTGATACTGAACTTGCGCAGGATCAAGACAGCAGTGGCACTGTTTGCTATTTCAGCCATAAAGTGAGCTCTGAGCTGGGAATTCCCTCCATATTCAAAAGTTAAAAATAGCAAATGAGGGGGTAGATTTACCATCACTCTAATAACTTGGATTTAATTTTCCAAGTGACAGATGGCAGTAATTACGTGTCCCACCAACTACAAGTAAGCTGTTGGGGGATCCTGTGATTTGTAGTTCAGCAACAGCCAGTTTAGCCTTAAAGACAGCACATGTTACAGCAGTCAGACATTGTACCTGTATGTATTTTTAACATGTGCTGCCCAGTTAAAAAAGAAAACTTGAGCCTCTGTGGTATAGCCTGCTGTATGTTTATTTAGAGTTTTTAAGAATATTATGTCTCTTGTGACAACATGCTCATTCTTAAATACAATTTGTTTTTTCAACAAGTTGTAGTAAATTAGCACATTAACTTTTGATTCCCTGTCAGGTAAAGAACCTCTGTACTGCAACAAAAACAATTATCGTTTATGGTACAGCAGGGAGAAGACACTGTTGGCCACCAGCTTTGTGTGTTTTGTCTCAAATGTGCTATTAAAGGAACAGTAACACCAAAAAATTGAAGTGTTTTAAAGTAATGGAAATATCATGTAATGTTGCCCTGCACTGGTAAAGCTGATCTGTTTGCTTCAGAAACTCTACTATAGTTCATATAAACAATCTGCTGAGTAGCAATGGCGGAAATTGAAAAAAGGCTATATGGCACAGGGTAAATAATGGATAACAGATAACATTGTGTTCTACAGAGCTTATTTGCTATCTGCTGTGTAACTTGAGCCTTTTCTCCTTTGAATGGCTGTCCCCATTGCTACACAGCAGCTTATTTATATAAACAATAGTAGTGTTCCTGAAGCAGACACAGGAGTTTTACCAGTGCAGGTCAACACTGCATTATATTTTTATTACTTTAAAACAATTTCATTTTTTGATGTTACGGGTCCTTTAAAGGGGACCTGTAACCCAGACACAAAAAGCTGTATAATATAAATCCTTTTCAAATTAAACATGAAATTCAATTTCTATTTTTCCTTCGCCACCTCAGACCAGGCGAAGCGCAATAGAGTAGATAGGGATTTCTTAAAAAAAAGTCAAAATTTTTTCTATGTCCCAAAAAACACTGGCGTGTTTTCTACATTATGGGTGATAGGCTGAAAAAGATCAAAAAATTTTTTGGGGCTCCCCTCCTTCCCCCCTACATTTCCTGACTCATGGCAACTTACCTATACAGTGGGCACATGTGTAGGGCAAAATAAAAATTTTATTTGATGTTTTGAAGGTTTTCTAGGCATTTGTAGTGCTGATACCTATTCCTCCATTGAAATTTGAATTTGGCGCCGTATGCAAATGAACGATCGCTAGCGAAACTTCGCTTGGCGAATCAACGCTAGCACAACTTCGCAAACTTACGCTACCCCTGTGCGCAACTTCGGATTTTAGTGAATTTGCGGAGCGCTGGCGAAACTACGCCTGGCGAAGTGCGGTGAAGTGCGGCGAAGCGCGGCGAAGTTGCGCCTGGCGCAACTTCGAATCTTAGTGAATTTGCCCCTAAGAGAGCCAGACATATTAAAGGAACAGTAACGTCAAAGAATAAAAGTGTTTTAAAGTAATAAAAATATAATGCAGTGTTGCCCTGCACTGGTAAAACTGCTGTGTTTGCTTAAGAACATTACTATTGTTTATATAAATAAGCTGCTGTGTAGCAATGGGGGCAGCCATTCAAAGGAGAAAAGGCTCTGGTTACACATCAGATAGCAAATAAGCTCTGTCTGTCTAATGGTGTTATCTGTTATCCATTAGTTAACCTGTGCCATATAGCCGTTTTTCAATTTCCACCATTGCTCCCCAGCAGCTTGTTTATATGGAGTATAGTAGTGTTTTTGAAGCAAACACATCAGTTTTACCAGTGCAGGGCAACAGTACATGACATTTTCATAACTTTACAACACTTAAAGGACCAGTAACATCAAAAAATGAAATTGTTTTAAAGTAATAAAAATATAATGCAGTGTTGCCCTGCACTAGTAAAACTGCTGTGTTTGCTTCAGAAACATTACTATTGTTTATATAAATAAGCTGCTGTGTAGCAATGGGGCCCATTCTAAGGAGAAAATGCTCAAGTTACACAGCAGATAGCAGATAAGCTCTGTAGAACATAATGCTATCTGTTATCCATTATTTGTCCTGTGCCATATAGCCATTTTTCATTTTCTGCCATTGATCCACAGCAGCTTGTTTATATAAACAATAGTAATGTTTCTGAAGCAAACACATCAGTTTTACCAGTGCAGGGCAACACTGCATTATATTTTCATTACTTTAAAACACTTCCAGTTTTTGGTGTTACTGTTCCTTTAAAGGGATACTGTCATGGGAAAAACATTTTTTTTTCAAAATGAATCACTTAATAGTGCTGCTCCAGCAGAATTCTGCACTGAAATTCATTTCTCAAAAGAGCAAACAGATGTTTTTATATTCAATTTTTAAATCTGACATGGGGCTAGACATATTGTCAATTTCCCAGCTGCCCCAAGTCATGTGACTTGTGCTCTGATAAACTTCAGTCACTCTTTACTGCTGTACTGCAAGTTGGAATGATATCACCCCCTCCCTCCCCCCCCCCCAGCAGCCAAACAACAGATGGGAAGGTAACCAGATAACAGCTCCCTAACACAAGATGCCTGGTAGATCTAAGAACAGCACTCAATAGTAAAAACCCATGTCCCACTGAGACACATTCAGTTACATTGAGAAGGAAAAACAGCAGCCTGCCAGAAAGCATTTCTCTCCTAAGTGCAGGCACAAGTCACATGACCAGGGGCAGCTGGGAAATTGACAAAATGTCTAGCCCCATGTCAGATTTCAAAATTAAATATAAAAAAATCTGTTTGCTCTTTTGAGGATGGATTTCAGTGCAGAATTCTGCTGGAGCAGCACTATTAACTGATGCGTTTTGAAAAAAATGTTTTTTCCCATGACAGTATCCCTTTAAGGCTACCTATATTGAGCAGCTTTAGCTCCACTCAGGAATGAGAAAAGGGATTAGATCCCAAGAGCATTGTTGCCTAGTCAGGGAACCAGAGACAGGGCAATAGGGACTTAGATAGATCACCCCTGGGTTTCCTCTGAGAAGTGTCCCCAGAGGAAACAGGAGAAACTATGGGTAGACTGATATCTCACCTCTATTGGAGGGAATGCTTTACAAATGGTCTGCATTGTGAGTATGTATTGTCAGAGCCCATGTCCTAATAAAGGCATTTTAAGAAAAGAAACTACCGACTGGTGCTGTCAATAACTAATGTGGTATGTATTGACTATTGCACCATGGTTGCCTTGTGTATCATTGTTCTATTCTCCCTTGTGGTTTAGTGTTAATAAATCAGTTCAGTTATTGTTCAAGAATTACTGGCGCCCAATTATTGTGCACTGCATACATTTACAACTATGCAACACCCTGCCTCCACACCATTGTGAGCGCTCAACCCCTTAGGATTAAGGAGCACATTATTGGGGCAAAGCTCATAGTTAGAATAACGCTGCCACTCAGTTTACTATAGGCTTACATATAATATATATATATATATATATATATATCATATATTTATTGCAATACTGCAACACAGTTTTAAAGAACATCTAAAACACATCCAGTGACATTCTGTTTACTCTGCATGGCTGAATGGTGCTGTGTTTGCACTTGAACAGCTTTTATTCAAGCTATATATAGAATCCCACATTTTTTATCTGCATTGAGCAAGCAGGCAGCTGACACCATAACCCCATTTTGCCAATAAAGTAATGTACGGTATGAGTGTCGCAACAGTATATGCTACATTTACAGTAGTAAACTATGAATGTGGCAAGATTCTTACCCAATATAATTTGTATGGCAGCATCTATTGCGTTAATAAAATCAAATAATTGATATACAGTAACTAGCAGACAAACATTTAGCTCATGTCTGCCTGAACATTATCAGATTATATACCAGGGTACTAAAAGATATCCCAGATATGGAAGATCACCATAAACATTCAATATTCAATAGTCAGGCCTCTGTGCTTGATTATGTCCTTTTCAACCCTTTAAGTAACTTGCCTAAAACTTTAATCCTATCCGTAACGCTGAAATGACTACCTTTATATTAATCTGGGAAATAGCTACATGAGTCAGCAGCAGCTGACAGCCTAGTGAATGTTGTGAACATATGCTGCTCTGCTAGACAAGCTACTGGTTAATACGCATCCCATTAATACCCTAAACTGCAAAATCAAGTCTGATTTTTTTGTTGTGATTTCTGACAATTTCTTCAGATTACTCAACAAATTTAGGGTTAAAATGGCCTTTTTTCTGCTTGTGATTTGTAACACTTAAGGGCAAAGATATGAACCCCATATAGGCTCTAGCATTGAAGCCTCAAGGTCCTATTTAACTACAGTAAAAAAGCAAATCTAATTCAGGTTGCTGCCATTTGACTGACAGGTAATTAAGGAATAATAAAACTGTTGAGAGCTAATTATTACTGATGAATTCATTGCGTCTCAGATGCAAGTACAGGTATGGGATCCGTTATCCAGAAAGCTCTGAATTATGGAAAAGCTGTTTCCTCATAGAATCCATATTATACAAATAATCCAAGTTTTTAAAAATGATTTCCATTTTATCTGTAATAATAAAACAGTATATTGAACTTGATCCAACTGGAAGCAAAAAAACAGTCTGTTAATTTAATGTTACATTTCTTTAGCAGATATATGGTATGAAGATCCAAATTACAGAAAGATCCATTATACATAAAACTCTAGTTCCCAAGCATTCTGGATAACAGTTCCCATGCAAATATCTGTATTACTCTCTACTTGCATGATCACAAGGTGGCACAGACAACATTTATATCATTCATCAAAACTCACTGCTGTGGTTTGTTTTGCCACCATGAGTTTAATGGATTGTAGGATTATGGATTGAGCACAGTGGCTAAAGTGTTATTATGTTTAGCCTCCTTTTGCTCCAAAATGCCTCAATCCCCAATGGAACTGTACCAAACTGACAGAAAAATGGTGCCTATTTTCAGCTAGAGTTTTAGCAGTCCATCTGCACCAGCTTTGCTATTATATATTAGCTTGTGTGACTAAGCCTTTAGTCAACACAAATTTCAACGGTTTGGTGGCTCATTATTAGTCAGCTCTGAGCTAGATGATTCTCCTCCCTTCCTGGGTGCAATATCGTGCACCCTGTAAGAGAAGAGAACCCTCCAGCCCTAAACTGACAAGTGTGTTGGAATATCCAAATTAATCTCTGTGGCACTGCTGAATGCAGTGGCAAAGAACGTGTTTCTTTATGTAACTGAGGTTATGTAACTAGTTTAGTATAACCCAACAGCATTGTGGAAGCCTATGGCAAAGCCTAGTGTATGCACATACAAACATTTAGATTGGGAGCCAAAACCAAATTGTTTGTTCACTGATTTTTGCTTGGTAGTTTACAATTGACATGTATAGTAGTGAAAGTATGTGGGAGAACACAAAGCTTTAATTTGCTACAGTTATTTCTTTGACAATTCATGTTTTTATTTTTTTCAAAAACACATGTTTATTCTAAACCTTTGTTTGCGATGAGGTATTTACTCACACACAGTAAACAGTAATATCTGCATAAATTATATCCATGGTCCAATAAATGACAGTTCAAAAAATGTTACCTACCTAAAGACATGTCAATCTTCTTATTGTGTGCTTGGAGTTCATGGGCTTGCTGATCTTGCTGCTCCTCCATGGCTCTAGTTGTTAGGAACAAAGACTGAGTGGTAGAGAGACAGAAAATGTGAGTTCACTGGAGACTAGAGCTCTGATATGTCTGTTTCTAGCTGGAGAGTCAATGTCTGTCCTGGAATTTAGGCACTTCCAGCCAAGCATGGAGAGAGCCAAATATAGGGACAACAGTCTGACCTACTCACTGAAGGCTAGTGACAGCTTCCCTGGAATCCACAGCCTGCTCATTCCCTTAAATTTACACAGAATAAGGGAAATTGTGTTTTAAATAATTGTAACAGATATTAATATTTGAAAACAATTTCAAACATATCCTGACATACTTTACATGTGTCAAGCTACAGTATTTATAGCTGTCCAAACTGGAAATATTAACCATAAACAGTGACAAATAACGATCAGAATTGCTAACAAATGTCTCTATTTGCATCTTAAAAATTTATTTTAAAATAAACTGCCACTTTACATGCTAGAAAATGTAGCCTTTAACGTTAACAGTTACCATAAACAGAAAGTCTAAAAGTATTAAAAGTTATATATATTGTTCTTCATAAATAGCTGTAGCTTAGATTGGAGAATGAGCGATAGACTGATCTTTTATAGGCGGTATTTGTAAACAAAGAAACTAGATCTCTCTTATCTACATTCTCCTGCCATAGACTCCTTTAACTTTGATCACAATTATAAGGGTAGGGGCACACGGCGCGATTTCGCCGCGATTCTGCGCTAAGCGAGTTGTCGCTGCGTTTTTTAAGCCGAAATAGCTTTGCTAACTTTGGCGCTGGCGTCAATGCAAATCGCGGCGAAATCGCTGCGCTAATTCACACGCGGCGATTCGTTTTCTATTGTCGTCCGAAGTTGCCTCGCTGGGCGTTTCCGGGCGACAGTAGAAAAAGAATCGCCGCGTGTGAATTAGCACAGCGATTTCGCCGCGATTTGCATTGACGCCAGCGCCAAAGTTAGCAAAGCTATTTCGGCTTAAAAAACGCAGCGACAACTCGCCCAGCGCAGAATCGCGGCGAAATCGCGCCGTGTGCCCCTAGCCTAATAGGTATATGAAGGAAAGCATCTTTACAGTACTTTGGTTAATCGAGATGGAAAGGATAAAAATGCAGAGCAAATTAGTTTACAATAATATCTGGTGACTTTGAAGCAAAACTGTTTTCAGATTAGAATTGGTCAGCTGTTAACTGTTTTAGCTATCTTAGTTTTCACTGCAGCCTCCACCTAGTGGCAGAAATAATTATTTATTATCATTTTTACATGGGAAAAGTAACTCACAGCATTAATAAAATAAATTAATTACAAAATTATAGTACCACTTACATTTACTTTGCAGGATGATTCTCCAATCAAAAGCATCTCTGCATACCTTTTTGAGTAGTAAGGTAGGATGCAGCGTCTCATGGCAGATATTCCCCTGTCTGACAGACATTTTTAAGGGACAATTGGATTATGCATACACTTAAAATTCTAACATCTGGTGCATCTTGTGACATGCATCTCCATCTACTACAAATTATTTATGTAATACGCAGGCTATGGCACACGTGACACTTCTTAACCATACAAATTTTACCTAGCAGAAAACCATCATACATTGGTTTCTGTGGCAAGGAAGGAAATGCTTGAGACCTCTGGTGCATACACTTTTCAGCCATAAAATGTTTACTGAAAAGTACCTATTCCTGATCCTGGTTTCAGTTAATTCCCATTCAAATTAATGCACCATATGTGCCATCAGCCAACAGAACTAAACCCTAAAAATTAATATGGCTACAAATGCCATATTTTACATACTGAACTGATTACACCAGCCTAAAGTTTCAGCATCTCAATAGCAGCAATAATCCAGGACTTCAAACTTGGCACAGGGGGGTCACCCTCTTGGAAAGTGTCTGCAACACTCACATGCTCAGTGGGCTCTGAGCAGCTGTTGAGAAGCTAAGCTTAGGGGTTGTCACAAATTATTAAACAGAAATGAGGCTGGCCTGTAATATAAATTGATGCTACAGGGCTGATTATTAAATTCTGATGCTAGCTGCACTGGTTTCTGAGCTGCTGTATTAATTATCTGTATTAGATACTAATCAGCCTTATATTGTGACATTTATATTCTATGTGTACTGTATATTTTGAGTGGGTCCCTTAGCTCAGTAAGTGACAACAGCACAGAGCACGTGCAGTGAATCAGCAGAAAAGAAGAATGGGGGCCTATTGGGGGCATCTTTGGAGGCACAGATCTTCCCTGCTAAAGGGCTGTGGTTGTCTTGGGCTGGTACAGAAGGCCAAAACATAATGTACAACGTTTCTGCCCTAATTCTATTTAGATTTTCTTTAAGGACCTTCTAAAGGCTCGTAGTGACAAGCATTGTGTGGGCGAGTACAGCACTACAGGGAAATACAAGCTGCGTTTCGTTCTGCTCTCCAGGGCGAAATGCCCATCAGTATGAGTCCTAAATGTTTTTTGACAGCTGATTTAGCAGCCTACTGTAAATAAGCAGCTACAAAAGTGAATGTGAAACGAATAGGCTTGCCATTTCCTCTCCTTCAAACCAGACACATGAAATCCACAACTTTACAATTAATTCTGATGCGTACTTTAAAGGTCAAGTTTATTAAGATTTGAGTTGTGTTTTCCACAAAAATGCAAGTTTTTTTGTCAAAAATCTATTTTTCGGATTAAAAAAACTCACATTTTTCGAGTTTTTTTTTATAAGACTTGACATTTTTGAGAATTTTTATACCCTTGAATTGAAAAATACACCCTCTTAAAGCTGTTGAGTTCATGTAGAAGTCAATAGCAGAGGTCCCTTGAACCATTTGAAGATGTTAATAGCCTTCATGATGTTCGAATTTTTTTTTGTGAGGGTTTTACCTAAAAACTCGATCAATTCAAGCAATTTGAGTTTTTTCTCTCTGAAAACTCAATTAATTTGAGTTTTGGGGTTGTTTACCCGAACTCGCTAATTTTAATTTTTTTCCTTTCCAGTTGTCTCTTAAATTAGAAACCATTCGAGTTGTGAATTCATTCGAGTTATGAAAAAACTGAAATTCAACCTTTGATAAATAACCCCCTTAGTCTGCAGCAAACATATTATGCTAATTGCCAAAAAATTATCAAAACATTAATTCAACAGATGTATACAAGAAATGTGTTTGCCTTTAGTTATCAGGATTTGATATCAGTACATTTTGCTGCCCACATTGAATCGCAGACAATCTGATGTCAATAAGGCCTTGTCACTGCCCAAAACAACACACAAATGTTAAACTACACTGCCTCATTGGGGCTAATTTACTAACAAAAACTGGACATACAGTATTTGAACCTGGGCAACCAGTCAATTATTATATTGGTTCAACTTTTAATGATGAAAGTTCAAATTGTAACAATTATTCTGTGACAGACTTAAAGGGATTGTTCACCTTTAAATTGCATTTTTGTTTGAAGTAAATAATGATATTCTGAGACAATTTGCAATTGGTTTTCATTTTTTTATTATTTGTAGTTTTTCAGTTATTTAGCTTTTTATTCAACAGCTCTCCAGTTTGCAATTTCAACAATCTGGCTGCTAGGGTCCAGAGACTGGAATATGGATAGGAGAGGACCTGAATAGAAAAATGAGCACTAACAATACATTTGTAGCCTTAGAGAGCATTTGTTGTTTAGATGGGGTCAGTGACCCCCATTTGAAAGCTGGAAAGAGTCAGAAGAAAAAGGCAAATAATTAAAAAACTAAAAAAATACATATATATATATTGAAGTGTAATGTTTCATTTTTAACCTTGTAAAGCAGCTCTGGGCAGGGGGGGGGGGCATCATCGACTTTTTAACTGCTCTAAATTCATACATAGTTGATACATTTCTTATAATTGTCCCTGCTGAGCAGTATCCCTGAGTTTCATTAAAGGCAGCTATTAGAAATCATACAATAGTTGTTAATATTCCAAAGATACTGTTGGGAAATGTATCAACTAATTGTATCAACTAAGGGGCACATTTTACGAATTTCGAAGTATTTTTTGGGTACTTCGACCATCGAATAGGCCAAACTCGACTTTGATTCGAATAGAAAATACTCTGAATATTTGACAAAAAATCGAAGTACTGTCTCTTTTTACAAACTTCGACTTCGACACTTCGCCGAATTGCTATGTTAGCCTATGGGGACCTCCTAGAACCTAGAGCCAAAATTTGGCTAAGTTTCAAAAAGTCAAAGTTTTTTTTTTGAAAATCGTTCGATCAATCGAATAATATATATATATATATATATATATATATTAAAATCGTTCGACCGTTTTCACGATTTCAACGAACGGTCGAACGATTTTACTTCGACCGAAAACGCCCAAAAAAATTCAAAAAGAAAAGTTGACTATCGAATTTGACCTATTCCATGGTCGAATTTCGAAGTTTTTTAACTTCGAAATTCGATCCATGATAAATCTGCCCCTAAATGTAGCAAATTGTAACAGTTCAGAAAGCTCCTGTATCACTGAACTGCCAGACTGAGACACTAGAGACAGGAACATTTAACTTTCAATTAAAAATTTGGCTAAACAGGAAAAGATGAAAAATGGAAAACAATCTGAAAAGAATGCAACTGAAAAAAGTGTTTGGAAGGTGAAGTAAAGTTCAGGGAGCATGCTCATTAGCTGTTGAAGAGTTTTCTGTTAATGCATAAACAGTAACATTTTAGAAGGTTTGTGATCTGGCATATTGAGCAGATAATAAATTTGAGAGGGGGAAACTGGAAAAAAAAATTTGTCTGTGTTTTTTGGAGCAATGTATCAGCAACAAAAGTTAAATATTTTTATATAGGGTATGCCAGTCTGAAACTATATATATAGAGAGAGAGAGAGAGAGAGAGAGAGAGAGAGAGAGAGAGAGAGAGAGAGAGAGAGAGAGATACAAGAGGCACTCTGATCTGAGTGCAGAGGACCTCTTGTATTTGTCTATATGTATTTTGTGGTCACAGCCTCATTGCACCCCAGCGTAATGGTTTTAAAAATTAGTGGTGAGCACCCTTGTTTGATATATATATATATAATTTCAGTGTATTCTCAATTGTCCCTTTAGGCTAATTGATCTTTTCTTTGGCCAGCCATAAATGCTGGAAGAGGAGACACTAATCTACTCTTACCCCCAATGGTCAATGCACCCCAACAGAAAAAGCATCCACCCCATCTGTGCAGAGACAGATGCCTTTCTTGTAAGTGCATACTGATTACATAATGCTATTTTCTCCACTGGCAGAGAAAACACCTGGTGTGACATTAGACTAACAGATGTCCTTGTTTGTATCCCACTTCAAGGCACAGAGGCCCCAACACACCACACCTTTATTGAAACAAAAAAAATGTCAGTGGGTGGGTAGAAGGTACCAAAAGTGAATTTGAGGTTGTTCAGAAGCAGCTGACACAGCCCTGGCCCCAGGGTTGGGAAGTCTAAAGACCACAGGAGGCTTTTAATGGTGGCTTGGGGAAGCTAATTCTTCCTAAATCTACACCAATTCCTAAAGATATGACATGTACTCTAGGGCATTATACATGGCATTGGCCCTTATCCGGTCATGTGTTCTTCGCTGAATTTTAAATTAAATAGGTACTGGATCTTGTCATGTGTTCTGGGAGTTATACATGAAATTGCAACTGCATTTATTCTGCCATGTGTTCTGGCCTACAAAATTTTTACTGTACTTATCCTTGAAATGTAGTAGAGTTTTTAGTGGAGCCGCAGCCAGCTATTTGATGCAGTTATGGAACTTACCCAATGTATTTAACATTGGTGTGTTAAATAGATAGGGTAAGCTCCTCAACTGCATCAAATAGTGTGTGCGTGGCTACATTAAAACCTCGACTGCATTTCAAGGATCTAGCCAGTCAAATGGAAAGCCTGCACCACCACTGCAGTCTACCAGAGACGGGCCTAGCCAGCTGGGCACCCTAGGCACCCCAGCCGGGCAGCTCGCCCCCCATCCCTGTCTTCCGCACATGCGCTTTAGCAGCGCTCACGTGCGCATTAGTGGCGCTAGTGCCATGTCCGGTCTAGGGGTAGGCAGAAGAGGTAGCTGCCCAGCACCCCCCAATCTTTGCGCCCTGAGCAGCTGCCCATTCTGCCTACCTCTAGTTCCGGCCCTGCAGTCTATACAGTTGAATTACAGGTGTACAGTGAATCAACTTTATTCTACTGAATTTGCCATGTGGACAGTAACATCTAGTTGCACCAGTGTATACATAACCTTGGTCCAGTGATATTAGAAAGGAATCCATGTAGGAAATGCAGGCCCGGACTGTGGGTTCTGGCAAATGTCAGAGGGGCTGCCAGGGGCGTAACTACAGAGGAAGCAGACCCTGCGGCTGCAGGGGGGCCCAGGATGTATAGGGGCCCCATGAGGCCCTAATTCATATGCAATTTCAATAAATATTGATAAAACAGGTCAACCTCTAGACATTTTGGGGGCCTGAAAAATGATTTGCTGTGGGGCCCAGTACTGTCTAATTACGCCACTGGGGGCTGCTGTTCCTATAGACAGTCACTATTTGGGCCTTTGTGTACCTAGAATGCCAAGGCCTATTTTGACTCCCAGTTAGGGTTGTCACCTGGCCGGTATTTTACTGGCCTGGCCGTTAAAAATGATGCTTGATGCTAATGTTATTAATAGGGAAAAACAGCAAGAATATAGGAAGGCCGGTATTTTTTTCAAGAAAAGGTGACAACCCTACACCCAGTCCAGACCTGAGGAAATGTATTTACTTAGCATCCCCAAACAAAAAAACTGTCATCCTCTCCCTACTCTAAATGGCATTTTAAGATAAGGCCACACGTGGAGATTCTGTCGCCTGGCGACTAATCGCCTCGTCTTCTGAGCGACAATCTCCCCAAACTTCCTCAGCGTGTTTTCCCATAGGCTACAATGAAAAGTCACATCGCTGCATGTGCTTTAGCGCAGGCCACTTTTCATTGTAGCTTATGGGAAAACACGCTGAGGCAGTTCGGGGAGATTGTCGCTCAGAAGACGAGGCAATTAGTCGCCAGGCGACAAAATGTCCCCGAATCTCCTCGTGTGGCCTAACCCTAAGTCTTACAGACAGTTTAGGAAGCAGTGGCATAGGGAAAGGTAACACAGCAGCAGCATTAAGGATAAGCAAAGGGCAAGCAGCTGATGTAAATAGAAACAAACATGTCTGCTGCTGGAATAAAACAGCACAAAGTGAAAATGTAATGAGTGTGTAACAGCAGCAGATAAGATCATTGTTTACATGAGACACTGGATAAGAATGCATAGGATGTTCCTAACACAAGAACTCCCAGTAACAGTGACAGGCAGCCTTTTGTGTGTTGCCAGAGCGCTGGGAATTGTAGTTGCAAATGTGCTGGGGAGACGCAGGCTGTAACACGCTGCCCAGGGTTGCACAAAGCCCACGCACCGTCATTTGTTACGCTCTCAACAATTGTTTTCTCACTGGCTGTCGGAACTACGCCGGGGGCGCTTCTGCTGTTATCTCCTTTCTCCTCCTCCTTTCTTATGTCTTAGTACCTGCCCCTCTGCCCTGCGCAAGCGCATTGTACGGAGCACTTGCTAACGGAATTATTATAGCGGGGCTCCCCTTTAGCAGCAATGGCGGCCAGTCTGACGGCGGCTGGGGGCTCCGGTGGTCCCGGAGGAGGAAGCTCAGGAGGAGGTAGCGGTGGGAATACAACCCAGCAGGGTACCGGCTTGTCTACGCACTCGTTATCCATGCACAGCGGCTTCCCCAATGGACCTCATTGGAGCACAGGGACTATTTATCAGCACACGGCCAGAAGCTTGGACCGGGCCCTGGAAGAGGCGGTCAACATGGGCATCCTCAGCTTGAGCGGCCGAAAGCTTAGGGACTTTCCTGGTACCGGCTACGATCTGACGGACACTACACAAGCAGGTGGGGCCCTGGTTCTCACAAGGAAACCTCCCACCAGTGCTTTCTGCGATAGTCCTTGTGTTTTACCCCCCCCCGTATCCCTATTCTCATGGTATCTTCCGAGTGAGGCATGTGCTACCTCTAGTTCATCATTCATCTTCTGGTGCAGAGACAATGACCCCCATTTTGCTGGTATCTCCCCAATGAGGCATGTGGTACCTCCAGTCCATTGTATCAGATCTGGTGCAAAGAGGACAGTCCCCCTCCACATTTATAGTGCTTTGTACTCATGTAGTGTGTTCTCTATTGGATAGTCTCATTAGTGTACTTTGGGTGGCATCCCTCTCTCTCCACATGATGTGACTGTTATGATACTGTTCCTTTGTTGCAGAGTCATAACCCCATGTTTCATTGTTTCTAGAGCCGTGAGTGCTTCCTTACACCCTTAATAGTCTGATAGTGATTAAATGATAACCCAGTGCTTTACTTACACAGGTATGTCCAACCTTTGGCCTTTGAACTGAAAATCTGTTGCGCCACCTCAGCAATACAACATAACGTTCCCATTTCCAGTCATAGCGAGTTATTGAACCATCGTGTAGTTAGTGATTCTCTACCGTTCCATTCATATAACCCATCTGCCTAGATCAATACTATTACAAATGTGCTCATTCATGAACATACCAACTCAACGCTCAGCAGCTGTAGTACAGTATATACTCTCTCTTGGATGACAAAGTGAATAATAGCAATGCCTTTCATTTATAATACACTCCTGTTTCATCAATGAAATGCATGCTATAATATAACTCATTTCAGTTAATGCAATAGTATGTACTCAATTTTACTCATTAGAATAGAGAGTTTATTTCTATTTTGTTTTGTTTTTTATTAGCTATAACATATAGGTGTTCCCTCCATTGTTTGATATAATGTTACCTGATGAACAAAACTAATTTTCCATGAAATATTCCCCCCGTATACTCTTCCTCCCCACTATGATGAATGGCTATAAGGAATTACAGTCATCTGTGTGTCTTGTACATAGACTGATGCCATGTGAAGAGTCAACCAGTTGTGTTTTGATTGTCAGGCGATTTTGACAGATGTCTAGTAGCATTAAGTACGTTTCACTGGATTAATAATATAATTATTATGTTTCCCGGACTGAACCCCATGACATACTCTTTGGTTTGCACTTATCATAAACAATATAAGTGGCTTAAAATGCTACAATAAGGATATGAGGAAAAGCATTTTGTAAAAGATGCTCCTACAAACGGGACATAAATGTTTGCAAAGGTGTGTCCTACTCAACACAAATGTTAAGCTGAAAATTACTATTGTGCGATCCAAATGGCAACAGTCATTCTGAATTTTAATATACTGTAGGTGTCATGCTTCTAACCATTTCTGGCAAAGTTTTCAACTTTAGTTGATGGAATGTTTTTTCCATTGGAATAATTCATGTAGCACAGACATGTCCGCTCTCCTGTTTCTGCCACTGTAATTTGCACCTGAAACCTTATTTACTGCTCCATTAAAATGCATAGAATCATTACCCAAAAAGTATCATCCCCTGCAGTGGGACAGCGCCAGGAACCAGGTGTGGCCCAGATGCCTTCTGATCACTTCAGTTCCAGATCTCTTCTAGCAGCAAGTCCCTGAAACTGCCACCTCCCATTTATTCCAGTGCCAAACTCCTGACAGTGCTATTACTGGAGCTTTTTAGGGCTGAACCACACAGTGCGTCTTCTTGAGATCTGCCACTCTGAGAGGAAGCGCATGTGAGGAAACAGATGCGCCAAATATAAGGTAAGTAATAAAAATGTCAGACCTTGTCACTGCGTGCATCTGACACGACTGTCTGATGACGCAACGTGCGGCGTTCGCGTCAGTCGTGTCAGATGCACGCAGTGACAAGTTCCGACATTTCTATTACTTACCTTATATTCGCTGCATCAATCTACTCGCATGCGCTTCCTCTCAGCGTGGCGAATCTCAAGAAGACGCCCTTAGTCTGTGTATGGTACCAGGTAATGTGTATGAAGAGCAATATCTGGCTGAAAATTGGCCAGATATCAATTGGCCAGTTTGATTTTCCAGTTGGATGGAGGACCGCAACTGCGTGTTGATGTGATGTGGTCCTCAATATAATGGCCTGCATAGTGGCAACTACCTCAAGGTTGCCAAACGACCATATATTATTATGTATGGCCAGCTTAACTTGTTTTTTATGTTATCAAGGCTATAATAAATCCATGCTGATGCAAAAACAATCATATGTAATGTTTTTTTATGTATATATTTATTTTTAGTAGCCTTATTGCTCTACCCTGTAAACAGAAAAATCTAGGTCTTAAAGGGCAAGTAAACCCCCAAATTAAAAATTGCCCAATAAAAGAAAACATCATTTTAAGCAATTTAAACAAAGGAGCTACTTTCCAACTTTAAGTGCCTTAATAAAGAAAAGCAGGTGCCAAAAGCCAGTATTGGCACTACCACAGTAAATAAAATATTACAATAAAGCAAAAATAAGTAAGAGGGGGAGGATATACTCATATTTCAGCCCAGTCCACAGGTGTAAATCCATGAGAAAAAAAACATAACAATTGTGAGTCCCTCCAAAAATCAAAGTAGTAAAAAAATACAAAATATTTATTAAGACATAGCGGACAGCGGCCTAACGCGTTTTGTGCCTGTTGGGGGCAAGTGCCTTCTCAATATCAGGGTGGTTTGTATCCTGTGTTAAAAAAGCATTAGGTTAGGGTGGGTTCAGGTAGGAAAGTTTCTGATTCTGAAAACACTGACCATAGTATGTGTGAATATGATAGGAACCTTAAACTGTAAACCCCACTGGGACAGGAACTCGTGTGACTGATGTATTATCTCTGTGAAAGGCTGCTGAATATGTTGGAACTCTGGGGTCCACATCTGTGAGATGGCTGTATACAGACCTGGACTGTCAATCGGTGGGTTCTGGCAAATGCCAGAGGGGCTGCAATAAGGTGCCATAGAAAGTCAGTATTTAGTGGGCTGTTTGGGCTTATGTGTGGGCTGATTGGGCCTCTGTGTACCTGAAATGGCATGGCCTATTTTAATCCTCAGTCCGGACCTGGTCGTATATCAAGGGCTGGCCAAGCCGACCGCCACCCTAGGCAACCCGGTCGGCCACCTCATTCCCCCACCTCACTCCTCCTGCGTGTGAATGCTCAGTTATATTGCACAGGGGGGCGGGGGGCCATGGTGAAGAGGGAGAGCAGCAGAGGGAGCAAGCGAACCCAAACTAGGGGTAGGCTGAAGACCCTTCAAAAGGTACCTGCAATACAACTCCCATTACTGAGCCCTAGACAGGTGCATCTTCTGCCTACCCCTTCTTCCAACTGTTTATATCTGGGCAGTATGTTTTTAGGGGTGGCATGCCACACCTGAGAGCTGCATAGTTGG